>NC_057798.1:409633376-409933376 GCF_018294505.1 Triticum aestivum
CCTCCTCCCCGCGGCCCCTGCGCTGCCACACCCCATCGGCCGACCTCGCCCTCCACCGGCGATCCCCTGCAGGTTTGTTCTTCCCCCCTTTTTTAGTATAGTTTTTTTAGTTTCTTTTAGTTTACTTTTAGTTTTAGTTTTACTTTTAGTTTTATTTTTAGTTTAGTTTTATTTTAGTTTAGTTTAGTTTATTTTAGATTAGTTTTAGTTTTAGTTTAGAAGAAGAAGAGGAGTAGAAGTAGGAGGAGGAGGGAGGAAGAAGAAGAAGAAGAAGAAGAAGAAGAAGACCCTAAATAGCAAGTATCGTTGGTGCGAGATACATGTGGCCGTCGGTGTCGAACACAACATCCACATCCCACAAATGACGCCGACGTCCGGCGTCCCAAAGCGCCGGGCGCCGGCTTCACTTGTGGGATGTGGATCTAGTGTTCAACGCCGAGCGCCACATGTATCTCGCACGGATGATACTTGCTATTTAGGTTAATTATTAGGGGGTTAATTAGGGGCTTCCTCGGTGTCAATGGTACCCTAAATAGTAAGTATCGTCAGTGCGAGGTACATGTGGCTGTCGGTGTCGAATACTACATCCACGTCCCACAAGTGACACAAAGGTCCTGCGTCCAGCAGTAACAGTTCTCAGCATCAATGGCAGCCGAACACCATTGCAAAAAAAATTGGCAGCCTCAGAGATGAAGATTGAAAGCTAAGTGTTGAAACTTGAAACACCCAAACTAACTCAAGTCGGTTTGGTTGTTTGAAAATTTCGAAACTTGGCTTTAATTCTCATCGCAGAGGCTGCCAGACAAATTTGCCAAGGTGTTCGACCGTCATCGGCCACCAGAACTATTGTTGCGGGACGCCGGGCACCGGCTTCACTTGTGGGATGTGGATGTAGTGTTCAACGCCGACGGCCTCATGTACCTTGCACCCATGGTAGTTGTTATTTAGTTTACCCGGGGACGAGCGGGTTAGAGGGTTGCTCGGTGTCGATGGTACCGTAAATAACAAGTATCGTTAGTGCGAGGTACATGTGGCCGTCGGTGTCGAATACTTGCTACGTTACTCATCTTTCGATTTAAATATGCAGTTATTTCGTCATTGCAAGGGTCTAGTGTTCGACGAGCTCCGCCCCTGCATTCGTTGGTGAGCACAAATGACATCTCCTCCTCCCCCCATCATTTTCTCTATTCCAGTCTTCATGTTGATGAAACTTGCTAGCTATAGGTGTCAATCATCAGTATGCGTAACCACTATGCGTCTCCCGTTCGAAAGGGTTACATCTATAAATATGCATGCATTTGCATATTTATAATCGTGATTCTTTCGAATTGTCCAACCTTATCCATGAATAGCCTGAGTATGTGTAGATTGGGTTCGTTTTCCCATATGCTCAGCTCCGGATCCAATGCAGAATTTCGTCAGTGCCTCCCTGTTGTTCTTCGGGTACACATCCTCTCTGCTTATTGCCGAGACGTGTATCAGGAGAACAGCAGGGAGGTGCTGCCAAAATTTTGCGTCGAATCCGGAGCAGAGCATGGGAAAATGAACCCGATCTACACATACTCGGGTGGGATTAGGACCTATCCTTACCTATTAGCGTGTAGGTTGCATGGACGTAATAAAACTAACAAACTCCATTAACTGATGGATATGGTTTGCCTAATTATGTATATATTTCTTGTGTGTCCAGTAGGAAGTCAATATGAGTGATCGTGCGTGGATGTACACCGGTTACACTAGTCAGTATGTTTGGACCGAGGAATGGTTAACAAAAATTAAGGGGTTTGTTAGAGCCGCATTTGCAAATGGTCAGGAATTTAGCTGGTGCCCCTGTGCCCGGTGCGACAACTATAATCAGAGGGACGAGCTTCAAATGCGTAAACACCAGCAGAAGTATGGTTTCATGTATGGTTACACGGTCTGGACATTACATGGTGAGTCTGCCCAATGTGCCAGAGCCGAGGTGGTTCGTCGTCGCACTGACGAGTATGGTACCAGGACCGCAGACATGGTGCAAGACTTTGATGATGCTCGGGACTCGGACGAGGAGATGGAGGAATCTGCAAAGGCCTTCATTGAAATGTTGGAGTCCTCAAAACATCCTCTCCACGAGCCCACTTAGCTTTGTCAGCTGGATGCCATCTCACAAATAATGGCTTTGAAGGCTCAATTCAACTTGGGCAAAGAATGCTACGACGCGATGATGACAGTTTTCGGACGATTTCTACCCAAAGGCCATGTGCTACCTCCAAACCTATACCAGTCAGACAAAATCCTCCGTGCGCTTAAGATGCCCTATGAGAAGATACATGCCTATGAGAAAGGATGTGTCTTATTTAGGCTTCAGTATGAGGACTTGAACTATTGTCCCATTTGCAATTCTTCCAGGTATGTTGTGGTAGACAACGGTATGGGTGAGAAGATGCAAACCAAAATACCCATTAATGTTCTTCGGTATATGCCAATCGTACCAAGACTTCAATGTCTTTTCATGGTCGAAGAGACGGCCAGACATATGACATGGCACAAAATGAGCAAAAGAACCAAACTAGATGCAGATGGGAATGTGATGATGGTGCACACATCGGACGGTGAAGCGTGGAAGCGCTTGGATGCATTACATAAGGGAAAAAGGCAGATCCAAGGCATCCTCGAGTCGCCGTCAGCACAGATGGGTTCAGTGTGTTTGGACAGAAGGCAGCCCCATACAGCTGTTGGCCCGTGTTTGTCATTACACTCAATCCCCCCCCCCCCCGGGCAGATTATGGAAATAAAGAACATTTTCCTGACGTTGATAATTCTAGGGCCCAACTATCCGGGGAAGAATATGAATGTGTACATGCAGCCGCTTAAGGACGAATTGCAAGAAGCTTGGGATAATGGTGAGGGAGTCCTGGATTAGGGGGTATCCGGACAGCTAGACTATACACATCGTCCGGACTATTGGTGTGTGAAGATACAAGACTCAAGACTCCGTCTCGTGTCCGAATGGGACTCTCCTTTGCGTGGAAGACATGCTTGGCGATCCGGATATTGTGTTTCCCTCCTTGTAACCGACTCCATGTAAACCCTAGCCCTCTCTGGTGTCTATATAAACCGGAGAGGATGGTCCTTAGAAGGCCGATCACAATTACAATCATACCGTCATAGGCTAGCTTCTAGGGTTTGGCCTCTACGATCTCGTGGTAGATCTACTCTTGTACTACTCATATCTTCAATATTAATCAAGCAGGAAGTAGGGTTTTACCTCCATCGAGAGGGCCCGGACCTGGGTAAACATCGTCCCTTGCTTCCTGTTACCGTCAGCCTAAGACGCACAGATCAGGACCCCCTACCCGAGATCCGCCGGTTTTGACACCGACATTGGTGCTTTCATTGAGAGTTCCTCTCTGTCGTCGCTGCAAGGCTCGATGGCTCGTCTCGTTTTCAAGGACAACATCACCTCTGGGGGAGCGCTGGCTGTTAGCCAAACTCTCTGACTTGGCGGCTTCATTATGGCCGCCCCATCGGCTCTCGCGCCAACGATGGCCTCTCAGGTCATCATGCATAACCTTCGCATCAATTCGGAGCTTGCCGAACAGATGGATCCGATAGAGCTCTCCTCCCTTAATGAGCTCTTGGATCGCATCGCCGCTTTGGGAGTCGCTACGGACTATGACCGGATTGGGCTTAAACCCGACCAAAGGGACTTTAGATCCCCGCCGGCCACCCATGAGATAGTGGTAGTGGAGGAACCCCATATGGATTACCCCTCAATTTTGAGGACGAATCGTGTCTGGATCACCGAGCTCCCTGAGCCGAACTCCCGCTCGAGGGAAGACATGGCCTAGATCCCAGACTTAGGATTGGATATTCGGCCGGAAAAATTGGGCAGCATCCCGGATCCCGAGCTGTCGAACTCAGAGGCTCCCCTGCCCCTAGGCGCTAGGCCGGATCAGAATCCGGACTCAGCCATGGGCACCTATCTGTGCTTAAGCCGTCTCTCCCATATCAGACAAGAGCCCCATGATACAGTACATCGCTACTGGGCCAGATTCCTCCTTGTGTTACATAAGGTCAAGGATTGTCGCGAGGAGGACGCAGTCTCACTTTTCTGCAAAAACTGTACGGACAAAGGACTCCTTAATGCTATAAGTCGCCGTGACATAGTACACCTTGCTGACTTAGAAACCATAGTACAAAAATATTGTGCAATGGAAAGCGCCTGGAAAACCCAATCAGAATTTTGGGATAGCCCGGCTCTCACCAAAACCTTTGTTCGAGCTAAACGGGCGAACTCTCGAAGGTTGGCCGATCCAATCCCCAAGAAGTCGAAACCCGCCACAAGGCGTGGAACCGTATTGGAAGAATGGCTCAATGGGCCATGTAAACTTCACAGTACGCCGGACACAACACCAACCCATAGCCTTAGGGCATGTTGGATACTCCGACAGGTAGCCAAAAGTGGCGAGGATCTCCTTGTAAGCCATAAAGCATAACGACATCCCGCCAAAGAACACAATACGGTACTAACAGTCTTCGAGACTTTCGCCTCAAACAATAGGCGCAAGCGAGCTCATCGAAGCCCCGCTGGAATCTGCCATGTGGCAAAAATAAATCCATGGAACGACACTGCTATAACTTTCAATGCCAGTGACGAACCTCAATTCCAGACCGTCCAGGCACCAGCCGCTCTGGTCCTTAGCCCAATAGTGGACGGCTTTCGGCTCACTAAAGTACTCATGGACGGCGAAAGCGGATTAAATTTGATCTACGAAGAAACACTCAAGAAGATGGAAATTGATAAAAGCTGCATTGAACAAAGTGGCACAACCTTCAGGGGAATTATCCCTAGTCAGGAAGCACGGTGTGCGGGAAAAATCACACTCGATGTGGTATTCGGCACCTCGAAGAATTACGGGTCGAAAGAAATCACATTCCAAGTGGCGCCTTTCAGCAGCGGATACCACACCCTTCTAGGGCGGGACCCGTTTGCAAGCTTTCAAGCTATACCCCATTACGGGTACATGAAGCTTAAAATGCTCGGACCCAACGGAATCATCACTCTAGCCAGTGATCCCGACGTTGCACTCCGTGCTGAAAACAAAACCGCGGCACTAGCCTTGGAAGCATTATCTGAAGCCCTAGCAGCCGAAGAATTAACAACACTGCGCGCCATCGTGGACAGGGACGACGTGATACTCGACAAGCGACCCAAGTCCACCTCATTTAAACCCGCAGACGAGATAGTCAAATTCCAAGTCCACCCAATGGACCCCACGAATATAGCTTCCATCGGAACACAGTTGAGCCCCGCAATGGACGCCGCACTGCAAGACTTCTTATGCGAGAATTGGGACATTTTCTCCTGGCACCCATCGGACATGCCAGGCATCCCACGCAGATTGGCCGAACACAGCCTCAACATACTAAAAGGATACAAACCTGTCAAACAGACTCTAAGGCGGTTTTCAGAGCCCAAACGGCAAGCCATGGGGGAAGAGCTAGCCAAGCTACTTGAGGCCGGATTCATCAGAGATATCAAGCATCCGGATTGGCTGGCAAATCTGGTAATGGTACCAAAGAAGGACAAATCCTGGCACCTGTGCGTCGACTTCAAAGACCTCAACAAGGCCTGCTCCAAGGATCCCTTTCCACTCCCTCGCATCGATCAAATCATCGATGCCACAGCAGGACACGACTCGCTGTGTTTCCTCAACGCATACTCTGGATACCATCAAATAAAGATGGCAGAGTCCGACGAAGCTGCAACAACTTTCATAACACCATATGGCCCCTTCTGCTTCAACACTATGCCTTTCAGGCTTAAGAATGCTGGCGCAACCTATCAACGCATGATTCAAACATGCCTGGAAAAGCAAATCTGCAAAACAGTGGAGGCATATGTGGACGACATGGTTATAAAAACAAGACACGTCGAAACCCTAATAGATGACTTGAGGCTTATGTTCAATAACCTCCAAACATACGACATCAAGCTGAACCCGGAAAAATGTGTTTTCGGTGTCCCCTCTGGAAAACTGTTGGGCTTCATTGTTTCCAATAGAGGAATTGAAGCAAATCCGGCAAAAATCCGAGCTCTGTTGCAATTGGCTATACCAACAGACATCAAGCACATCCAGAAACTAGCTGGATGCGTGGCTGCTTTGAGCCGCTTTATCTCCAGGTTAGGAGAAAAGGCATTGCCTCTTTACCGCCTTCTTCGGCGCACCGAACACTTCGTGTGGACCGATGCAGCCGCGACCGGACTCGACGAAATAAAGACCTTATTGGCCAATAATCTAGTCCTAACAGCGCCAAACATCGGCGAACCCATGCTGCTGTACATAGCTGCAACACATCAAGTTGTAAGCGCAGTACTCGTTGTCGAACGAGAGGTTAACCGATACAAATTCCCGCTACAGAAGCCGGTTTATTACGTATCCACGGTCCTCACCCCATGCAAATCCTGATACCCACACTATTAAAAATGGCATACGCTGTCTTCATGGCATCCCGAAAGCTACGACACTACTTTCAAGAGTGTTCGGTTACGGTGGCCTCTGAAGTACCACTAAACGATATAATAAATAACCGCGATGCTACGGGCCGGATCGCTAAATGGGCCATCGAGCTCCTTCCGTTTGACATAACATACAAGCCTCGGCGGGCCATCAAGTCGCAAGTATTAGCTGACTTTGTCGCCGAATGGACGGAAACCGAACTCCCTAAAGAGTACGGCGCGTACTCTAACTGGATCATGCACTTCGACGGCTCTAAAATGCTGGCCGGATTGGGAGCAGGTGTAGTCCTGACATCTCCCACCGGAGACACGGTCCAGTATGTCCTCCAAATACTATACACAGACTCCAACAACGCAGCCGAATACGAGGCTCTGTTGCACGGTCTTCGGATGGCAGTCTCTATGGGAATTCAACGCCTAGATGTGTGTGGGGATTCAAACCTCGCAATATCACAAATAAACGGAGACTTTGATGCCAAGGATCCGAAAATGGCGGCCTGCCGTAATGCCGTTCTCAAAATGTCAGCTCGGTTCGAGGGGCTCGAATTCCACCATGTGGCTCGAGAAAACAATCAAGCGGAAGACGTCCTTGCCCGCATCAGTGCTCAACGCGACCCTGTCCCACCTAACATATTCCTGGAGAGGCTGTTCAATCCATCCGTGGTATGGGAAGGGGAGTCCGGCAATACTAGCACGAATCCGAATACATCCCCAGATTCCGAACTATCAGACATAATCGGAGGCTCTACCACCGAAATAACATCTTCGGACCATGAAATCATGGTTGTAATCACCCCGTGGTCTGAGCCTTTCTTGGCCTACCTAAATAGGCAGGAGCTCCCCGAAGACCAAAATGAAGCACACTGCATCGTCCGGCGTTCTAAAGCTTACAAAGTCCATGAAGGGGAACTCTATAAGTAAAGTGCGACAGGAGTGCTCCAAAGGTGCATCTCCGAGGAGGAAGGGTGGCAGCTCTTAGCTGAAATCCATGCCGGACTAGGCGGCCACCAAGCCGCGGCTCGAGCACTAGTCAGCAAGGCCTTCTGTACAGGCTTCTACTGGCCGACGGCCCAAGCAAACGCACAGGACCTTGTCCAACACTGCGTCGGTTGCCAGCTCTTTGCCAATCAGAGTCATATGCCCCCTACCGCTCTCCAAACAATCCCCATAACTTGGACCTTCGCGGTTTGGGGGCTGGATATGGTTGGACCCCTTAAAGGGGGAAGCCACAAGAAAAAATACTTATTGGTCATGGTAGACAAGTTCACCAAATGGATAGAAGCCAAACCAGTCAAAACGGCCGAATCCGGACCAGTAATAGACTTTATATCCGGGGTCGTACACTGATACGGTGTCCCCCACAACATCATTACCGATAATGGCTCAAATTTCACAGTCGATGAAGTGAAATCTTGGTGCGGCAAAATGGGCATTAAGCTCGACTATGCTTCCGTCTACCATCCTCAAACAAACGGCCAGGTCGAATGGGCAAACGGTCTCATCATGAGCGGCATCAAACCCAGACTAGTGCGATCCTTGACAGAGTCAGACACGCACTGGGTCGAGGAGCTCGACTCCGTACTCTGGGGCTGTGGACCACGCCGAGTCGCACCACCGGATATACACCATTTTTTATGGTGTACGGCACGGAAGCAGTACTACCCTGCGACATAATACATGATTCGCCACGCGTACGCATGTACGAAGAGAAGGAAGCCGAGTTAGATCGGCAGGATAACTTGGACGCCCTGGAGGAGGAGCGCGACATCACGAATGACCGCTCTGCATTCTATCAGCAACAGGCTCGACGATACCAAAGCAGAGAGGTGCGGGCCAAAACTTATAATATTGACGAGCTCGTTCTACGCTTACCGGAGAAGAAGAAGGACAAGCTCAAACCCAAGTGGGAAGGTCCCTTCGTCATTGACAAAGTTCTCACCGGAGGAGCGTACCGCTTACGTAATGCGTCCGATAACAGACTCGAGCCGAACCCATGGAACGCGGCCAGACTCCGGAGATTCTACGCCTAGCGCCAAAATCAGTGTTTGTCTCCTTACCTCCTCCTTTTTAATTATGCTCCCTCCCTTTTCCTTTCTCGACCTTTTTTCTCTTCACACAAAGTATTTAATACAATACGGACTCCCGGATTACTCCGGCTGCACTATGTGTGTAAGCAATATCTGGGGGCTTCCTATACGGAAGCTAAACATAATTACTCTAAAGGCTTTTTGCCCATCACATATGCGTTTCTTTTTCCATGTGTGCCTTTTCTTCACCATTATGCATTGATATGACTTAAGATGTGGCCAAGCTGGGTTGCCTGGCTCTTGTGTTTATGCCCTACATTCCCGTTAATTCGGCTAGGGCATAAGGGGAGCACCTCTGCGATTGTTACTACCGGTTCAGCTGGATGTGTACCTCAGACTAGGTGAAGCCGAAAGCTAGCTTCCTTAAGAGAATATTCAGTCGGTGAACAAAAGATGTCTTCGTTTATTATAACATAAATCCCCAGAAGTTTTTGTATCCTGCGCCTTTGTTCGCAGTCCGGACATGTGCATCGTCGCATACGTACCCAGGGAAAGGAACCCCTAGCGGAACTATTCTCCCTGGAAGATGTTTCTTACTATCTATGTAATATAACATAACTAGTTGGGTACTTGTCTGTTCAAGCACTTATGACCCCTACGCCTAGTTTCCACTCATACCCCGGTTCTGAATAACTGAGCGGGTATTCGAAAACACCCCGAACTGTCGGATCCGGGGGGCTGAAGCGAAAAGGTCCGCCATGACAAATGATTTTAATCCGGCTAGGGAATACTAATGTACATTGATTTACATAGTCACTTGGACTGACTATATTACTCCTCTATACCATCCAACAGGCTATCTAGCTTACAATCCTGTTGGGAATACTTGGCGGCTAACGCTACCTGGTCATATACCAGACTCACGGGAATTCTTGCCCATCTGGCCCCGCCGGTCCGACTTCGGCCATATGGTTCGGGTCCAGCTTGGTGTAGCACGTCTTCACCATAGCCCAGGCTTCTCTTGCACCTTGCCGGCAGGCTGGCATCTTCCACAATCGGAAGCACTGCGGTGCTCCTTGAAGCATGTCCACAAGCTCCCCCATGCCATTCGGCAAGAAGCTTGATGGCCACAAGGCCTGAGCAACGCTCTACATCACCTGTCGAGCTCGCTTGTGCAGTTGTGAGAGTTCTTGCAGTAAATCGCCTGTAGATGCTGGCATCTCCTCCTCAGGGCGACCCGTTAACATTCCTACAAGCAAAATTATTTCAACATACTTCCTCGCTGAACTATGCTACAGTTCGTCTAGGCACTTACCATAAATGCCGCGTTGAAGCCTTTTGTTCTCCTTCACGGAGTCTACCAGCTGCGCACGGATGTCTTTCAATTCCACGTCCAGCCAAACATTGGTGTCTTGAAGATTATTCTTCTCTTGCTTAACTTGCGTAAGAATGCGCTCGCGAGCCTTTAGCTGCCTCTGGAGATGCGACTCGTCATCCCTTCCGCCCTCCGGATTCACCCCGGGGTTATCTGCAGAATTTTCTGTTAGACTCGTCATACCAGCCACTTACTAACTGATGCATTTTCGTACAATCGAGACAAATGTTACCAGACGAGGCCTTCTGGGATTCCTCTAACTTGGCAATCGTGGCCCTCAGCTGGGTCTTGCACTCCTCCAGCTCCCGAGACAATTGCTCATTCTTATCTACAAGAACCTGTGCATAAGTTGATCCTTAAAACAGTTGTTCCAACCGTTTCAAGTCTCAGGGGCTACTGCTATACATGCTTATCAAACATTCTTACCCGTATATCTTTGGTATACTGGTCCGTCGCTCGGGCAAGCCCGCCTCGAGCATCTCGGATGTATGTGTCTCCCGAATTGAAAGCATTAAATGCCTCTTCAGAAAAGATGTTGTTGCGAAGCACGGCCCGTCGACGCCGGTGATTCATGGCGCTCTCTACTTCGGAATTCGTGGCAGAGAGCATATCTGCGTCCTCTGTCGAAGGACTATGCGGCATCGGCCCCACATCCTCCTCCTCTCTTGAAGCCGGTTCTGGAATCCGACTGGTGGAGGCGTGATTGGCAGGATCCTCGGCTATAGTCCGGATACTCCTCTTCCTGCCAGGACATGAAGGGCGCTGTTATACTTCAAATACAATAATTACAGGACAGGTTTTTGCCTTACCTCTGTAGCGGCGTTTCGACCCTAACCGCCTTCCTCTTGAGCCTGCCCGATCCGGACGCCTGTGGCTGATGGGTCCCTAGGGGCTCGGCCCTGCGCTCTGACCATCGTCTCTGCAAAAACACGACACTTCAGGGGTAAGGCATGACATCAGGAAAGAATCCTCTTCGGAGAATAGAGTCTTCGGCTTGGCTTACACGTGACGTAGGTAGCAATCCGGGATAATCGGCAGTAATAGCCACTAAGGCGCCATCGCAGCTCGCCCAATAAAATATCCTGTTGACAAGCTCCATGGTCGTATCCGGATCTTCTTCGAGTCCTGGATCTAGGGCCCTTTCGGGGTCCTCTGGCTGTGGGGAAGGGCGGGAGATTCCTTCTACGGCCCTCCTCAGTTCCTGCTCGGAAATATCGAGGCAGATAATCTTAGTGAAGAATGCCACAATAAGTGAAGCGGGGAAATGAATGACGACTTACCCAGTTTGGGGGATTGTACATGGAGAATCTATCTCGCGGTTTGATGTGAAGGAAGTCTTCCTCTTCTCCTTTGTATAAATCGGACAGTATCCTTGCCAGAGCAATGGCGGAGTCCGGACCCTTATGGCCACAGCGGGTGGCATCGTCTTCCCCGTTGAAGTGCCACATGGGCTTGCCCCGATATTGAAGCGGTTGCACTCCCAGCATTATACATATTGCCATAACCTCGACTATCGTCAGTACGGATTTGGCCAGTAACTTTATCCTGCTCATCACGAAGTGTATTTCCCTGGTATCCTCCTCTTGGGGGCCTCGGGGGCACCAACTTAGACGTTCCCTCGGCGGGGTGTTACTGAACTTGGGGAGACCTATCTGGACTGGATCCGGAAGGGGAACGTCATCAATGTAGAACCACTCTGAAGGCCAGTTCTCTGGTGCCTTTTTGGGAGTGCTGGATAGGTATCCGGTCTCAGCAATACGCCATACTTCGGCCCCGCCCACTTGACATAAGGATTCTCCCTGGTTGCGGGGGACAAGGCAGAACAACTTCTTCCATAACCCGAAGTGAGCCTCACAGCCTAGAAATAGCTCACAAAGGGCGACGTACCCTGCTATATGTAGTACGGAGGCAGGATTAAAGTTGTGCAACTGGAGGCCGTAGAACTCCAGGAGCCCGCGAAGGAACGGGTGGATAGGAAACCCGACGCCCCTTAACAGATGCGGGATGAGGCATATTCGCTCCTCTGGGGACGGATTAGGAGATCCCTCCGCCTGTTCCCCGCCGTTATAGGTGGCTATTCCGGCTCGGACGGGGACCATGAACGCCGGTGGGAGAAACCCTTGGGTTTGTAACTCTATCAAACGACTATGAGGAACTGAACACTCTTCCCAATCCCCCGGCTTGGAGCGAGGAGAGCGAGCAGAAGAGCTGCGACGACCGGCCATGTTGGAATGGTTTTTCCGGGGGCGCTCTGTTGGATGCTTGCTTGAGGGGGAAGAGTGAGGTTTGGATCTGAGAATCCCCGTCTCTTCAAATAGACGGCTAGCCCGAAGGATCGAGGGTGGCAAATGCAAAAATGCCTCGGCTCCTCGCATTCGCTCAACATGTGGAAATGGTCATTATTGAGGCGCTGAAGCCGAGGAGTACATCATTGATGAGAATCCGGACACTATTCATCATAACAGGTACTTTGGAGTATTCGGAGATGGAACCCGCCTTGCAATGCCGAAGACAAGACTGCGCGCCGGACTCATCGTCATTGAAGCCTGGTTCAGGGGCTACCGAGGGAGTCCTAGATTAGGGGGTATCCGGATAGCCGAACTATACACATCGTCCTGACTATTGGTGCGTGAAGTTACAAGACTCAAGACTCCGTCCCGTGTCCGGATGGGACTCTCCTTTGCGTGGAAGACAAGCTTGGCAATCCGGATATTGTGTTTCCTTCCTTGTAACCGACTCCATGTAAACTCTAGCCCTCTCCGGTGTCTATATAAACCGGAGAGGATGGTCCTTAGAAGGCCGATCACAATTACAATCATACCATCATAGGCTAGCTTATAGGGTTTAGCCTCTACGATCTCGTGGTAGATCTACTCTTGTACTACTCATATCTTCAATATTAATCAAGCAGGAAGTAGGGTTTTACCTCCATCGAGAGGGCCTGAACCTGGGTAAACATCTCTGCCCCTTGCTTCATGTTACCATCAGCCTAAGACGCACAGATCGAGACCCCCTACCCGAGATCCACCGGTTTTGACACCAACAATGGGTTCAAGACATACGACGCCTTTAGCAAACAGAACTTCATAATGTGTGCCTGGTACATGTACTCGACGCATGACTTGCCGGCGTATGTGCCATTCGTTGGTTGGTGTGTGCATGGAAGGTTCCCGTGCCCCACATGCAAGGGATACTTAGCTTATTTTCCTCCTAAATGGCATAATTACCTAAGTTACATAAAAATGAGCTATACTTAGCTTATTCAGTTCATTTATGACATACTTAGCATACTTAGGTCAAAAATGGCATGATAATCTTTGTTACCTCCAAAATGATATAGACTTAGCTTATTTTCCTCGAAAATGACATAATAACCTTACTAAGCTCCAAAATAACCTATTTACCTAGCTTAGCTCTAAAATGACCTACACTTAACATTTTTACCTATCTTAGCAATAAAATGGCATTTTTACTTACCTTAGTTAGAAGAAGAAGAAGATAAAGAAGAGGAGAGGAGAAAAGAAAGAGAAGAAAAAATCTTGTTCTTCTTCTTCTTCTTCTTCTTCTTCTTACTTTCTTCTTCTAACTTTCTTCTTTCCCTATTTGCAGATTTGCTTTAGATGAGGAAGCTTGCGTCGATGGAGTCTACTCTTCTCTTTATGCTTCCTTTTTGTTTTGATTTTGTAGGATGAACAATGTGAAACTTGCTACCTATATATGCATGTATGGATGAAACCATTGTATGCTTGTTGTTGGATATGTTGGCTAGCTATATATGTTGCATATGGACTTTTGATTTGCTATGTATATGTGTTGGATGATCATATCCATATGGCAGTGATATGATTTGGTATGTATATGTGTTGGTATGCTTGTCGAAAGTATTTTCATATGTGTGTCTATATATATATATATCTGTGAAATTGAATGAATTTAAGAAAAAACAGAAAAAACAAGGGCTATACAGGATCTTTGTCGTCTGCTAGCGGACGGCAAAGCACTTTGCCGTCCGCTAGCAGATGGCAAAGAGGACACGTGGCAGTCACCTGTGCAAACTGGCAACACTGGCTGCCTATTTGGTCATTTTCCCGTCTGCAAGCGGACGACAAAGTGACCAAATAGGCCAGGCAAACAAGGCCATCTATGCCGTCTGCTGGCAGACGGCATAGCTGGCCACGTGGCAGCTTCCCATTGCTTCCGTAGCTAAGCTCTTTGTCATCCGTCAGCGGACGGCAAAGAGCGTCGTTAACCCCCTAACGGCTCTCACCCCACACCACTGTTGTCCGTCGTCGTTGCCGTCTATTGGCCTCGGATGGCGGACGGCACAATCCTTTGTCGTCCGTTTCTACGAAGCGGGCGGCAAAGAAGGCCTTTGCTGGCATGTGTTCAGCCATGTGGTTTGTCGTCCGCTGGCTGACGGCAAAGGCTTTTGCTGTCCGTGATCAATGCCTTTGTCGTCCGCCATGGCGGACATCAAAGAAGGTGATTCAAGTAGTGTATGGTTTTATACAGACTATTGGAGAATCCTGTATTTACAAGAAAGTGAGTGGGAGCTCTGTAGCATTTCTAATATCATATGAGGATGACATATTGTTGATTGGAAATGATGTAGAATTTCTGGATAGCATAAAAGGATACTTGAATAAGAGTTTTTCAATAAAAGACCTCGGTGAAGCTGCTTACATATTGGGCATCAAGATCTATAGAGATAGATCAAGACGCTTAATTGGACTTTCACAAAGCACATCCCTTGATAAAGTTTTGAAGAAATTCAAAATGGATCAGTCAAAGAAAGGGTTTTTGCCTGTGCTACAAGGTGTAAAGTTGAGTCAGACTCAATGTCCGACCACTGCAGGAGATAGAGAGAAAATGAAAGTCATTCCCTATGCTTCAGCCATAGGTTCTATCATGTATGCAATGCTGTGTACCAGACCTGATTTGTGCCTTGCTATAAGTATAGCAGGGAGGTACCAAAGTAATCCAGGAGTGGAGCACTCGACATCGGTCAAGAACATCCTGAAATACCTAAAAAGGACTAAGGATATGTTTCTCGTTTATGGAGGTGACAAAGGGCTCCTCCTTAATGGTTACGTCGATGCAAGCTTTGACACTGATCTGGATTACTCTAAGTCGCAATCCGGATACGTATTTATATTGAATGGTGGAGCTGTCACTTGGTGCAGTTCCAAGCAAAGCGTCGTGGCGGGGTCTACGTGTGAAGCGGAGTACATAGCTGCTTCGGAAGCAGCAAATGAAGAAGTAGGGTCCGCACGCTTAATGTTCGATGACAATTTGTCTTATGAGTTATGTCTTTTTGATGACCGAAGTTTGTTCGGAGTCCTGGATGAGATCACGGACATGACGAGGAGTCTCGAAATGGACGAGACATAAAGATTGATATATTGGAAGACTGTGTCCAAACACCTAAAAGGTTTCGGAAAGGTTCAAACATATTTCGAGGAACCGAGGGGTTACCGGAACCCCCCGGGAAGTTATGGGCCTAGATGGGCCATAAGGGAGTAGGATAGGGAAGGCCACAAGGTGACGCGCGTCCCTCCCCATAGCAGTCCGAATTGGACTAGGGAGAGGGGGCACGGCTCCCTCTTTCCTTCCCCTCTCCCTCTCCTTCCCTCCTTCCCCCTCTTGGAATAGGAAAGGGTTGGGGGGCAAATCCTACTAGGTTTGGAGTCCTAGTAGGACTCCCCCTGGAGCGCCTCCCCCTTGGTCGGCCTCCTCCTCCTCCCTCCTTTATATACGGGGGCAAGGGGCACCCCAAGGCACAACAGACAATCTCTTAGCCATGTGCGGTGCCCCCCTCCATAGTTTAACACCTCGGTCATATCGTCATAGTGCTTAGGTGAAGCCCTGTGCCGGTAACATCATCAACACTGTCGCAACACCGTCGTGCTGACAGAACTCTCCCTCATCCTGAGCTGGATCAAGAGCTCGAGGGACGTCATCATGCTGAACGTGTGCTGAACACAGAGGTGCCGTATGTTCGGTACTTGGATCGGTTGGATCATGAAGACGTTCAACTACATCAACCGCGTTACTAAACGCTTCTGCTCGGTCTACGAGGTTACATAGACACACTCTCCCATCTCGTTGCTATGCATCTCCTAGATAGATCTTGCGTGATCGTAGGAATTTTTTTGAATTACTATGTTCCCAACAATTCCCTATGCCTCAGCCATAGGTTCTACCATGTGTGCTATGCTGTGTAATAGACCTGATGTGTGCCTTGCCATAAGTCTGGCAGGCAGGTACCAAAGTAATCCAGGAGTGGATCACTGGACAGCAGTCAAGAACATCCTGAAGTACCTGAATAGGACCAAGGATATGTTTCTCGTTTATGGAGGCGACAAAGAGCTTGTCGTAAATGGTTACATCAATGCTAGTTTTGGCACTGATCCAAATGACTCTAAGTCACAAACCGGATACGGTTTTATTTTGAATGGTGGAGGTGTCAGTTGGTGCAGTTCCAAGCAAGGCGGCGTGGCGGGATCTACGTGTGAAGCATAGTACATAGCTGCTTCGGAAGCAGCAAATGAAGGAGTCTGGATGAAGGAGTTCATATTCGATCTAGGTGTAGTGCCTAGTGCATCGGGTCCAATGAAAATCTTTTGTGACAATACTGGAGCAATTGCCTTAGCAAAGGAAGCTAGATTTCACAAAAAGAACCAAACACATCAAGAGACGCTTCAACTCCATCCGTGATCAAGTCAAGGAGGGAGACATAGAGATTTGCAAAATACATACATATCTGAATATAGCAGACCCGTGGACTAAGCCTCTTCCACGAGAAAAACATGATCATCACCAAGACTTCATGGGTGTTAGAATCATGATCAACACCAACACTAGTGCAAGTGGGAGACTGAAGGAAATATGCCCTAGAGGCAATAATTAAGTTGTTATTTTATATTTCTTTATTCATGATAAATGTTTATTTTTCATGCTAGAATTGTATTGATCAGAAACCTAAATACATGCATGAACACTATGTCCCTAGTGAGCCTCTACTTGACTAGCTCGTTGATCAAAGATGGTTAAGGTTTCCTAACCATGGACATTTGTTGTCATTTTATAATGGTATCACATCATTAGGAGAATGATGTGATGGACAAGACCCATCCGTTAGCTTAGCATAATGATCGTTCAGTTTTATTGCTATTGCTTTCTTCATGTCAAATACATATTCCTTCGACTATGAGATTATGCAACTCCCGGATACTGGAGGAATGCCTTGTGTGCTATCAAATGTCACAACATAACTAGATGATTATAAAGATGGTCTACATGTATCTCCAAAGGTGCTTGTTGGGTTGGCATAGATCGAGATTAGGATTTGTCACTCCGAGTATCGATGGGACCTCTTGGTGATACACATCATAAGAAGCCTTGCAAGCAAAGTGACTAATGAGTTAGTTGCAAGATGATGTATTACAAAACGAGTAAAGAGATTTGTCGGTAACGAGATTGAACTAGGTATGAAGATACCGACGATCGAATCTCAGGCAAGTAACATATCGATGGACAAAGAGAATAACATATGTTGTCATAACGATTCGACCGATAAAGATCTTTGTAGAATATGTGGGAGCCAATATGAGCATCCAGGTTCCGTTATTGGTTATTGACCGGAGAGGTGTCTCGGTCATGTCTACATAGTTCTCGAACCCGTAGGGTCTGCACGCTTAATGTTTGATGACGATATAGTATTATATGAGTTATGTGATTTGGTGACTGAATGTTGTTCGGAGTCCCGGATGAGATCACGGACATGAAGAGGAGTCTCAAAATGGTCGAGAGGTAAAGATAGATATATAGGATGATGGTATTCGGACACTGGAAGTGTTCCGGAGGGTACCGGTTACATATCGGAGTACCGGAGGGGTTACCGGAACCCCCGGAGGAAAGATATGGGCCATATGGGCCATGAGAGGGGAGCACACCAGCCCACAAGGGGTGGCGTGCCCCCCTATGGCAGGAGGCCGGTTGGGAGAAGGAAAAGAGGGGGTTTGACCCCCCTTCCTTCTCTCCCCCCTTCCCTTTTCCTCTCTGATGAAATAAGGCAGGGGGCGTCACTTGGGGAAACACCAAGTAGGATTTAGATACTACTTGGGGCGTACCCTGTCTGCCTCCCCTCTCCCTCATACCTATATATATGTGGGGGGCCTAACACAGCCCAGAGAATTGTTAGCCGTGTGCGGCTCCCCCCTCCACGTTTACTCCCACTGTCATATCTTCGTAGTGCTTAGGCGAAGCCCTGCACGGATCACTTCACTGTCACTGTCACCGTCACAATGCCGTCATGCTGACGGAACTCATCTACTACCTCGACGCCTTGCTGGATCAAGAAGTCGATGGACATCACCGAGCTGAACGTGTGTAGAACTCGAAGGTGCCGTACGTTCGGTACTCGATCGGTGGATCACGAAGAAAGTTCGACTACATCAATCGCATTGTGAAACTCTTCCGCTTACGGTCTACGAGGGTACGTAGACACACTCTTCCCCTCATTGCTATGCATCTCCTAGATAGATCTTGCGTGAGTGTAGGAATTTTTCTAAAATTGCATGCTCCATTCCCCAACACATCATGGTGCAATTTGCATGCGCCATGGGTGAAGGTGTTCTGACCATAGTACTTGTGAGAACCAACTGTGGAGAACACATCAAAGTTACTGCCAATTGGAGCTTCAAGAGGATTCACAGGTATGCTCGATTCAGTTGATTGCATGCACTAGCAATGGAAGAAATGCCCCAAAGGTTTGTGTGGGTTGTACCAACGTCACACCAAAGAAGCACCATCATAGTTGAAGCAGTGGCATCGAATGACTTGTGGATTTCACATGCTTTCTTTGACACGTAGGATTCTAACAATGACATCAATGTGCTCCACCGACCTTCTTTGTTCAAGATACTTCGTGATTGGGAGGCTCTACCATGCAACTACACCGTAAACAGGCACAATTACAATATGGAGTACTACCTTGCCGATGGTATCTATTCTCAATGGACGGTGTTTGTGAAGACTATATCGGATTCTCATGGTAGGTAAAAATATCTCTTTACACAATCGCAAGAAGGTAGTATGAAGGATGTGGGGAGGGCATTCAGAGTGCTCCAACCTCGTAGGGGTATTGTTTATGGAGCCGCAATGATGTAGGAAGGGAAGACACTTTGCAGTTTATGACATGTTATGTAATCTTGCAGAACATGATTGTTGAGGATGAGGCCAAAGAGGAAGCTCGCACACATGATTTTCAGAAGCCCGAAGTTTAGATCCGCCTCCTGGAACAGGAGGTGGAGCATATTGCCAACTTTCTTGAGATGCATTGACAACTTCGAGATTAATAGATGCACATGCAACTGTTCAATTATTTTGTGGAGCGTATATGACCATATTGGAAATTAATGAAGTAGTTTTTTATCTTTCAATTATGCACTATGAAAAAAAATATGTATGGACCATGTTTGGGTTATGCATTTTTATGAACAAATAATTTATACTAGCACAAATGCCCGTGCGTTGCAACAGGAGAAATTTTTACACGCCTCATGCCTGAGTTAATTATGTTCATCCTCATGTCCTCGTCTCTATTGCGCTCCGTATAATTTTATTTTAATTAGAGAGTTTTCCTTCCTTATTTCTCTAACCGATTACCATCCTTATAACTTACACCTCTTCCTTATTTTGTCTCAATTTCTTTCCTTCCTTTCTTATTCCCTCTCAATTTCTTTCCTTCCTTTTTTCCTTGCTTGTTGGGAATTAGCAAAAGCCAGACCATGACTCATAGCCATCGCTTCTGTGGTGATCACGGCTACTGCAAATGGAATTAATTTACACCGAGCTGTCAGAAAATTATCTCTATCATCCCTCAGTATGGCAAAGTTGTTGGGGAACATAGTAATTTCAAAAAAAATCCTACACACACACAAGATCATCGTGATGCATAGCAACAAGAGGGGAGAGTGTTGTCCACGTACCCTCGTAGACCAAAAGCGGAAGCGTTAGCACAACACGGTTGATGTAGTCGTACGTCTTAACGATCCGACCAATCAAGTACCGAACGCACGGCACCTCCGAGTTCAGCACACGTTTAACTCGATGACGTCCCTCGAACTCCGATCAACCGCGCTTTGAGGAAGAGTTCCGTCAGCACGATGGCGTGGTGACGATGATGATGTTCCACCGACAATACTATCGAGGTGGATTATGGTGGAGGGGGGCACCGCACACGGCTAAGAGATCCAAGGGATCAATTTTTGTATCTATGGGGTGCCCCCCTCCTCCGTATATAGAGGGGGGGGAGGAGGAGAGGGCCAGTCAAGGGGAGAGGCGCGCCCTAGGGGGGGGGCAATCCTACTCCAAGTAGGTTTGTCCCCCCTTTCCTATTCCAAGAAGGAGAAGGGGGGAGGAGGAGGTGGAGAGAAGGAAGGAGAGGGGGGCCGCCGCCCCCTTCCCTTGTCCAATTCTGACTGGGGCAAGGGGGGTTGCGCGCCACCTCCTGGCTGCCCTCTCTCTTCTCCACTAAGGCCCATAAGGCCCAATAGCTTCTCGGGGGGGGGGGGGTCCGGTAACCCCCGGTACTCTGGTATATGCCCGAAACCTCCTGGAACTATTCCGGTGTCCAAACATAGTCATCCAATATGTCGATATTTACGTCTCGACCATTTCGAGACTCCTCGTCATGTCCGTGATCACATCCGGGACTCTGAACTACCTTCGGTACATTAAAACACATAAACTCATAATATAACCGTCATCGTATTTTAAGCGTGCGGACCCTCCGGGTTCGAGAACTATGTAGACATGACCAAGACACGTCTCCGGACAATAACCAATAGCGGAACCTAGATGCTCATATTGGCTCCCACATATTCTACGAAGATCTTTATTGGTCAAACCGCATGACAACATACGTTGTTCCCTTTGTCATCGGTATGTTACTTTCCCGAGATTTGATCATCGGTATCTCAATACCTAGTTCAATCTCGTTACAAGAAAGTCTCTTTACTTGTTCCGTAACACATCATCCTGCAACTAACTCATTAGTTACAATGCTTGCAAGGCTTATAGTGATGTGCATTACCGAGTGGGCCCAGAGATACTTCTCCGACAACCGGAGTGACAAATCCTAATCTTGAAATACGCCAACCCAACAAGTACCTTCAGAGATACCTATAGAGTACCTTTATAATCACCCAGTTACGTTGTGACGTTTGGTAGCACACAAAGTGTTCCTCCGATAAACGGGAGTTGCATAATCTCATAGTCATAGGAACATGTATAAGTCATGAAGAAAGCAATAGCAACATATTAAACGATCAAGTGCTAAGCTAATGGAATGGGTCAAGTCAATCACATCATTCTCTAATGATGTGATCCCATTAATCAAATGACAACTCATGTCTATGGCTAGGAAACTTAACCATCTTGTATTCAATGAGCTAGTCAAGTAGAGGCATACTAGTGACACTATGTTTGTCTATGTGTTCACACATGTATTATGTTTCCAGTTAATACAATTCTAGCATGAATAATAAGCATTTATCATGAAATAAGGAAATAAATAATAACTTTATTATTGCCTCTAGGGCATATTTCCTTCAGTCTCCCACTTGCACTAGAGTCAATAATCTAGTTCACATCGCCATGTGATTTAACACCAATATTCACATCTGTATGTGATTAATACCCATAGTTCACATCGTCATGTGATCAACACCCAAAGGGTTTACTAGAGTCAATAATCTAGTTCACATCGCTATGTGATTAACACCCAAAGAGTACTAAGGTATGATCATGTTTTGCTCGTGAGAGAAGTTTAGTCAACGGGTCTGTTACATTCAGAGCCGTATGTATTTTGCAAATATTCTATGTCTTCAATGCTGTGCATGGAACTACTCTAGCTAATTGCTCCCACTTTCAATATGTATCCAGATTGAGACTTAGAGTCATCTGGATCGGTGTAAAAGCTTGCACCGATGTACCTCTTTACGACGGGCTCTTTTATCACGTCCATAATCAAGAAATATTTCCTTAGTCCTTACTAAGGATATTCTTGACCACTGTCCAGTGATCTACTCTTAGATCAAAATTGTACTCCCTTGCAAAATTTGGAGCAAGGTATACAATAGGTCTGGTACACAACATAGCATACTTTATAGAACCTATGAATGAGGCATAGGGAATGACTTTTCATTCTCTTTCTATTTTTTGCCATAGTCGGGTTTTGAGTCTTACTCAACTTCACACCTTGCTACACAGGCAAGAACTCCTTCTTTGACTGTTCCATTTTGAATTACTCAAAATCTTATCAAGGTATGCACTCATTGAAAAATCTTATCAAGCGTATTGATCTATCTCTATAGATCTTGATGCTCAATGTGTAAGCAGCTTCACCGAGGTCTTTCTTTGAAAAACACCTTTCAAATACTCCTTTATGATTTCTAGAAGATTCTACATTATTTCTGATCAATAATATGTCATTCACATATATTTTATCAGAAATGTTGTAGTGCTCCCACTCACTTTCCTGTAAATACAGGCTTCACCGCAAGTCTGTATAAAACTATATGCTTTGATCAACTCATCAAAGTGTATATTCCAACTCCGAGATGCTTGCACTAGTCCATAGATGGCTCACTGGAGCTTGCACATTTTGTTAGCACCTTTAGGATCGACAAAACCTTCTGGTTGCATCATATACAACTCTTCTTTAAGAAATCCATTAAGGAATGTAGTTTTGACATCCATTTGCCAAATTTCATAAAATGCGGCAATTGCTAACATGATTCGGACAAACTTTTAAGCATTGATACTAGTGAGAAAATCTCATTGTATTCAACACCTTGAACTTGTCGAGAACCTTTTTCGACAATTCGAGCTTTGTAGATAGTAACACTACTATCAGTGCCCATCTTCCTCTTGAAGATCCATTTATTTTCTATGGCTTGCCGATCATTGGGCAAGTCAACCAAAGTCCACACTTTGTTCTCATACATGGATCCCATCTCAGATTTAATGGCCTCAAGCCATTTCATGGAATCTGGGCTCATCTTCGCTTCCTCATAGTTCGTAGGTTCATCATGGTATAGTAACATGACTTCCAGAACAGGATTATTGTACCACTCTGGTGCGGTATGTGCTCTGGAAGACCTACGAGGTTCTGTAATAACTTGATCGAAGTTTCATGATCATCATCATTAGCTTCCTCACTAATTGGTGTAGGAATCACTGGGACTGATTTCTGTGATGAACTACTTTCCAATTCGGGAGAATGTACAATTACCTCATCAAGTTCTACTTTCCTCCCACTCACTTCTTTCAAGAGAAACTCCTTCTCTAGAAAGGATCCATTCTTAGCAACGAATATCTTGCCTTCGGATCTGTGATAGAAGGTGTACCCAACAGTTTCCTTTGGGTATTCTATGAAGACGCACTTCTCTGATTTGGGTTCGAGCTTATCAGGTTGAAACTTTTTCACATAAGCATCGCAGCCCCAAACTTTAAGAAACGACAACTTTGGTTTCTTGCCAAACCATAGTTCATAAGGCGTCGTCTCAACGGATTTTGATGGTGCCCTTTTTAAAGTGAATGCAGATGTCTCTAATGCATAACCCCAAAACGACAGTGGTAAAGGTAAGATACATCATAGATTGCACCATATCCAATAAAGTGCGGTTACGATGTTCGGACACACCGTTACGCTGTGGTGTTCCATGTGGCGTGAGCTGTGAAACTATTTCATATTGTTTCAAATGAAGGCCAAACTCGTAACTCAAATATTCTCCTCTACGATCAGATTGTAGAAACTTTATTTTCTTGTTACGATGATTCTCCACTTCACTCTGAAATTCTTTGAACTTTTCAAATGTTTCAGACTTGTGTTTCATTAAATAGATATACTCATATCCGCTCAAATCATCTGTGAAGGTTAGAAAATAACGATACCCGCCACGAGCATCAACACACATTGGAGCGCATACATCGGTATGTATTATTTCGAACAAGTCAGTAGCTCGTTCAATTGTTCCGGAGAACGGAGTTTTTAGGCATCTTGCCCAAAAGGCACGGTTCGCAAGTATCAAATGATTCATAACCAAGTGATTCCAAAAGTCCATCTTAACGGAGTTTCTTCATGCGCTTTACACCGATATGACCCAAACGGCAATGCCACAAATAAGTTGCACTATCATTATCAATTTTGCATCTTTTGGCATCAATATTATGAATATGTGTATCACTACGATCGAGATCCAACAAACTATTTTCATTAGGTGTATGACCATCGAATGTTTTATTCATGTAAACAGAACAACAATTATTCTCTGACTTTAAATGAATAACCGTATTGCAATAAACATGATCAAATCATACCCATGCTCAACGCAAACGCGAAATAACATTTATTTAGGTTTAACACTAATCCCGAAAGTATAGGGAGTGTGCGATGATGATCATATCAATCTTGGAACCACTTCCAACACACATTGTTACTTCACCCTCAACTAGTCTCTGTTTATTCCGTAACACCTTTTTCGAGTTACTATTTTTTAGCAACCGAACAAGTATCAAATACCCAGGGGCTACTATAAACACTAGTAAGGTACATATGAATAACCTGTATATCAAATATACCCTTGTTCACTTTGTCATCCTACTTATCCACCAAATATTCAGGGTATTTCCACTTCCAGTGACCATTTCCTTTGCACTAGAAGCACTCAGTTTCAGGCTTTGGTCCAGCTTTGGGCTTCTTCACGGGAGTGACAACTTGCTTGCCATTCTACTTGAAGTTTCCCTTTCTTTCCCTTTGCCCTTTTATTGAAACTAGTGGTCTTGTCAATCATCAACACTTGATGCTCTTTCTTGATTTCTACCTTCGTCGATTTCAACATCATGAAGAGCTCGGGAATCGTTTTTGTCATCCCTTGCATACTATAGTTCATCACGAAGTTCTAGTAACTTGGTGCTGGTGACTAGAGAACTCTGTCAATCACTATCTTATCTGGAAGATTAACTCCCACTTGATTCAAGCGATTGTAGTACCCAGACAATCTGAGCACATGCTCACTAGTTGAGCAATTCTCCTCAATCTTTTAGCTATAGAACTTGTTGGAGACTTCATATCTCTCAACTCGGGTATTTGCTTGAAATATTAACTTTAACTCCTGGAACATCTCATATGGTCCATGACGTTTAAAACGTCTTTGAAATCCCGATTCTAAGCCGTTTAAGCATGGTCCACTAAACTATCAAGTAGTCATCATATTGAGCTAGCCAAACGTTCATAGCGTCTGCATCTGCTCCTGCAATAGGTCTGTCACCTAGCGGTGCATCAATGACATAACTCTTCTGTGCAGCAATGAGGATAATCCTCAGATCACGGATTCGATCCGCATCATTGCTACTAACATCTTTCAACATAGTTTTTCTCTAGGAACATATCAAAATAAACATACACTACTAGGGAAAACCCTAGTAGTAGCGCGGGTTTTGAGGCTATCAGCAGCGCGGGCACCCGCGCTACCAATAAGGCGCTACAGCTAACTGTTAGTAGTAGCGCCGTCTGTGCCCACGCTACTACTATTGACTATATCAGCAGCGCGTTTCCTGAACGCGCTGCTATTAGTTAGCTGTAGCGATTTCCTGCGCCCGCGCTGCTGTTATATCTTTCACCATTTCCCCACTCCAGCTTCAATAAACTGCAATTTCCAGATACTAGGTACTACTAGATATCAATTTCATAAAGCATTATAGGTACTAGGTAGTACTCCCTCGGTTCCAAATTACTCGTCGTGGTTTTAGTTCAAATTGGAACTAAAACCACGACGAGTAATTTGGAATCGAAGGAGTACTAGATAATAATTTCATATATACTCAACATGCATCCTCAAGTAGTACAAGGTGACATCGACGACGATCATCATATTTAGTTCTAGATGATATCGACGACGATCATCATATGTAGTTCTACATGATATCGACGACGATCATCATAGCCACACACACATATGTAGTTCTAGATGATATCGACGATGATCATCATCCTCAAGCCTGGGTGGTGGGTGTTCCTGATAGTAATTAGGATGGCCTGTCCAACACGAAGATTCTTGCAAACGAGGAATCTCTTCCACCCAACCGAGTTTAAGTGTGTGCGACCGTCTGTGTCCATGCGGTAAGTACTGGTGGTGACGGAGCCCCTTGCGGTAAGGCGTAGTCCAGCTGAGCCTTCTTCATCAGGCTCGATACCACAACTCACAGATAGGTTCTTTGGCAATTTCTGAATAAGAAAAACATATCAGTTAATAAATAGCCTCACACATACTCTTGCAAATATATTTCTATTAAGTCTAGATTCCACACAACATATCATTGGACTCTACACTAAGCATATCATCGGATAATTTGCATTTGTAAGTATAACATACCATATCATGTCGATCGACCATGGTACTTGTCAGGCAGGTCACGAATGGCACGCCGACAAAGTCAGCACGTGGTGGAATTATGTCCCATAGGTTGCACACCTCCTCCTCGCTCAACCTCATTCTTTGAGCTACGATGGCTTCATGAAGTGGGTCCTCATTATCTTCATCATCTTCTTCATCTGCATCATCTTCGTCATCTTCATCATCTTCCACCAGGTTGAGATAAATGACAGCCAGCTTGGGTCTTTCTACTCTGAAGGAGAAGCTGATCAACTCACCACCAGTAAGACGCATGCGGGCGAGGAAACGGGCCCATCCATCTCCTCCAATTTGTGACATATTGCGTCCTTTCTCGACCTCCATAGTGTACGGCCCCCTAGGAGCCTCAAATGTCACAATGTCTCCTGTCAGCTTGTTGAATGTCAACCTCACATTGCATGGGACGGTCTGTGTAAGAAAAGAAAAATGACGCAATGCAGTAATGCCAACACTAAAAATAAAATAGTTGTTACATTTCATCTAATTTCTTACTGCCGCATGATGAAAACTCGACTGGAAGTAGATGCCAAACAGCTTGCCAGTTGCAAGGCTGCTGGCGCACCTTGACTTGCACAGTCGACATAGTGGTGATGGTGGTGGCGCCATTTTCCTAAAGCAATATCAGCAAAGGATTAATGATTCACTTCACAGGAAAGAAAAACAGTAGCATGTGATATTTTCCTAAAGCAATATGAGCAAATCATCCTAAATCAACTAAGTCAACTAGCATACTAAATCTAGTAGCATCCTAAATCAACTAAATCAACTAGCATACTAAATCCAGTAGCATACTAAATCAACTAAATCAAAATGTTCTAAATCAACTAAATCAACTAGCATACTAAATCAACTAAATCAACTAGCCTACTAAATCAACTAAATCAACTAGCCTACTAAATCAACTAAATCAAAATGTTCTAAAACAACTAAATCAACTAGCCTACTAAATCAACTAAATCAACTAGCCTACTAAATCTACTAAATCAAAATGTTCTAAATCAACTAAATCAACTAACTTACTAAATCAACTGAATCATATCAACTAAATCAGAATGTTGCATATGAACTAGCCTACTAAATCAAAATGTAGCAGGGAGGAGGGAGAAGGAGGGGCGACTCGAGGAGAGAGAAGAGAGTAGGACGGAGGAGGAAGGCGGAGCGAGGAGGGGCTGGCCGGCGGCGAGTGGAGGGAGAATGGAGGAGGAAGGCGGAGCGAGGAGGGGCTGGCCGGCGGCGAGTGGAGGGAGAATGGAGGAGGAAGGCCAAGCGAGGAGGGGTCGGCCAGTGGAGGGAGGCGGAGGAAGAGGCCGGTACCGAGTCCAGCAAGGAGGATGAGGCGACCGCGGCGCAGATCGGAGGAGGGGCGACGAGGGGGAGATCGAGTGTGTGTGTGTGAGTGTGATCTGGATCGGATAGGTGAGGGGGGAGATGGAATGGCTTAGCAGTAGCGCACTATAGCAAAGTGCGCTACTGCTAAACGACCTATCAGTAGCGCCTTCGGCCGAGAACGCGCTACTGCTATGTTAGACATAGACATAAAAAAATACATTGATCATCAATTGTCTTTTTGTGTACAATCTAATTTGTCAATAGGAATCCTCGACAGTTGGTTTAGGAATAGGCGAGGATTCCTATTGCGGCCACAGATCCTACACATAGAGTTCAATGAAGACCAAGTGCTTGTGAAAGTTGTAGAAAGAACATATTTAAGGTGGTACAAACTCTCTTCACGGAGCGAGGTGGGACTAAATTTTTGTAGTAACCTTAGTAGTAGCGATTATAGCGTAAATGCGCTGCTGCTATGATCCTTAGCAGTAGCATCCTTTGTTCCAACGCGCTGCTGCTATAATTGGCCTCACCGCGGTGTCGTGGAAATTTTAGCAGTAGCGCGTCCTGTTGTGTGCGCGCTACTGATAAACTTGTACCAGCAGCGCTGTTTTAAAGTGAGCGCTAGTACTAAGTAGTAGCAGCGCCTAATTTTAAAGTGCGCTGCTGGTAAGATTCTGTGTATAGGCTTTTCCCTAGTAGTGATAGGGAAGTAACAACGCGAGCTATTGATCTACAACATAATTTGCAAAATACTATCAGGACTAAGTTCATGATAAATTAAAGTTCAATTAATCATGTTACTTAAGAACTCCCACTTAGATAGACATCCCTCTAACCATCTAAGTGATCACGTGATCCAAATCAACTAAACCATAACCGACCATCACGTCAAATGGAGTAGTTTTCAATGGTGAACATCACTATGTTGATCATATCTACTATATGATTCACGCTCGACCTTTCGGTCTCAGTGTTCCAAGGCCATATCTGCATATGCTAGGCTCATCAAGTTTAACCTGAGTATTCTGCGTGTGTAAAACTGGCTTGCACCCGTTGTAGATGGACGTAGAGCTTATCACACCCGATCATCACATGGTGTCTGGGCACGACGAACTTTGGCAACGGTGCATACTCGGGGAGAACACTTTTATCTTGAACTATAGTGAGAGATCATCTTATAATGCTACCGTCAATCAAAGCAAGATAAGATGCATAAAAG
Source organism: Triticum aestivum (assembly GCF_018294505.1). Taxonomy (NCBI): domain Eukaryota; kingdom Viridiplantae; phylum Streptophyta; class Magnoliopsida; order Poales; family Poaceae; genus Triticum; species Triticum aestivum. Next base: position 409,662,310 of record NC_057798.1, read on the forward strand.
ATAAACATCACATGCAATCAATATAAGTGATATGATATGGCCATCATCATCTTGTGCTTGTGATCTCCATCTCCGAAGCACCGTCATGATCACCATCGTTACCGATGTGACACCTTGATCTCCATCATAGCATCGTTGTCGTCTCGCCAACTATTGCTTCTACGACTATCGCTACCGCTTAGTGATAAAGTAAAGCAATTACAGGGCGATTGCATTGCATACAATAAAGCGACAACCATATGGCTCCTGCCAGTTGTCGATAACTCGGTTACAAAACATGACCATCTCATACAATAAAATATAACATCATGCCTTGACCATATCACATCAAAACATGCCCTGCAAAAACAAGTTATACGTCCTCTACTTTGTTGTTGCAAGTTTTATGTGGCTGCTACGGGCTAAGCAAGAACCGTTCTTACCTACGCATCAAAACCACAACGATAGTTCGTCAAGTTAGTGTTGTTTTAACCTTCTCAAGGACCGGGCGTAGCCACACTCGGTTGAACTAAAGTTGGAGAAACTAACACCCACTAGTCACATGTGTGCAAAGCACGACAGTAAAACTAGTCTCGCGTAAGCGTACGCATAATGTCGGTCCAGGCCGCTTCATCCAACAATACCGCCGAACCAAAGTGTGACATGCTGGTAAGCAGTATGACTTGTATCGCCCACAACTCACTTGTGTTCTACTCGTGCATATAACATCTATGCATAAAACCTAGCTCTGATACCACTGTTGGGGAACGTAGTAATTTAAAAAAAATCCTACGCACATGCAAGATCATGGTGATGCATAGCAACGAGAGGGGAGAGTGTTGTCCACGTACCCTCGTAGACCGAAAGCGGAAGCATTAGCATAACGCGGTTGATGTAGTCGTACGTCTTCACGATTCGACCGATCAAGTACCAAACGCACGGCACCTCCGAGTTCAGCACACGTTCAACTCGATGACGTCCCTCGAACTCCAATCCAGCCGAGCTTTGAGGGAGAGTTCCCTTAGCACAATGGCGTGGTGACGATGATGATGTTCCACCGACGCAGGGCTTCGCCTAAGCACTGCTATGATATTATCAAGGTGGATTATGGTGGAGGGGGGCACCGCACACGGCTAAGAGATCCAAGGGATCAATTGTTGTATCTATGGGGTGCCCCCTCCTCCATATATAAAGGGGGGGGAGGAGGAAAGGGCCGGCCAAGGGGAGAGGCGCGCCCTAGGGGGGCAATCCTACTCCAAGTAGGTTTGTCCCCCCCTTCCCTATTCCAAGAAGGAGAAGGGGGACGGAGGAGGTGGAGAGAAGGAAGGAGAGGGGGTCGCCGCCCCCTTCACTTGTCCAATTCGGACTGGGGCAAGAGGGGCCGCGCGCCACCTCCTGGCTGCCCTCTCTCTTCTCCACTAAGGACCATAAGGCCCAATAGCTTCCCGGGGGGGGTCCCGGTAACCCCCGGTACTCCGGTATATGCCCGAAACCTCCCGAAACTATTCCGGTGTCCAAACATAGTCGTCCAATATATCGATCTTTACATCTCGACCATTTCGAGACTCATCGTCATGTCCGTAATCACATCCGGGACTCCGAACTACCTTCGGTACATCAAAACACATAAACTCATAATATAACCGTCATTGAATTTTAAGCTTGCGGACCCTACGGGTTCGAGAACTATGTAGACATGACCAAGACACGTCTCCGGTCAATAACCAATAGCGGCACCTGGATGCTCATATTGGCTCCCACATATTCTACGAAGATCTTTATCGGTCAAACCGCATAACAACATACGTTGTTCCCTTTGTCATTGGTATGTTACTTGCCCGATATTTGATCATCGGTATCTCAATACCTAGTTCAATCTCGTTACCGGCAAGTCTCTTTACTCATTCCGTAACACATCATCCCGCAACTAACTCATTAGTTACAATACTTGCAAGGCTTATAGTGATGTGCATTATCAAGTGGGGCCAGAGATACCTCTCCGACAATCGGAGTGACAAATCCTAATCTCGAAATACGCCAACCCAACAAGTACCTTCGGAGACACCTATAGAGCACCTTTATAATCACCCAGTTACGTTGTGATGTTTGGTAGCACACAAAGTGTTCCTCCGATAAACGGGAGTTGCATAATCTCATAGTCACAGGAACATGTATAAGTCATGAAGAAAGCAATAACAACATACTAAACGATCAAGTGCTAAGCTAACAGAATGGGTCAAGTCAATCACATCATTCTCTAATGATGTGATCCCGTTAATTAAATGACAACTCATGTCTATGGCTAGGAAACTTAACCATCTTTGATTCAACGAGCTAGTCAAGTAGAGGCATACTAGTGACACTATATTTGTCTATGTATTCACACATGTATTATGTTTCCGGTTAATACAATTCTAGCATGAATAATAAACATTTATTATGAAATAAGGAAATAAATAATAACTTTATTATTGCCTCTAGGGCACATTTCCTTCAAAAGTGTGATCAATGTGTTGTATCACTCATTTCCATCCTTATATTCCTTATTCTTTGTCTTCGTTCCTTTACTTTCCTTATTTCTTTGTCGCAATCCTTTCATTCCTCCTCTGCATATTAATTCCTAAGACAACTCCTTGATACTAGGAATCTTAAAACCATATATAAATTGGAAGAATTTTATGTAAGGTAGCGTGGGTGGAATTTTGTATAGCGTCAGAACTGTGCAACTTTAATGGGCCGGCCCGTAGTATTTTATCTCTACTCCTAATGAAGCAGTTGGTAGTCTCCGCCTGTCAATTTTCGTCCCACATACACGGTTTTTTCGTCCTCGATCCCACCTCCCACCTTCCGGCAGGTAATCACCCCCTCGACAAAAAAACCCAACCAAAAGAGGGAGCAATGCATCCAGGAGCGATGCCTCGAACGAAAAAAAACCTGCGAAAAAAACCTACGAAAAAATCGACGACTCGCCAATCAACACAAAACTACAGTCGACGAACGTCGTCTCTCTTATCTCCAACACCTCCCTCTTCTCGCCCCAAACCCTAGAGGTATGACGGGCACCGATCTGGTGGCGCCACCACCGCGGATGACCACGTGCCGGCAAGGCCCCCATCTGTCCCTCGCTTGATCCCCTCCGCCCGCTCCTATGGTGTGTGCCACCGAAGCCTCCGGCGGCGCTTGCGTCCTGGGGTCCGCCCCCTATCGCTCAGCCTCGTGTCTGCCGGCGCAGGCGCCGCCACCTAGTCATGTGTGCCGTTCTGGGAGGCTTGACAAGCTGCTGATTAGAGGACACCAACCTAGCCTCAGAGGAGGCCATCCTCGCCAAGTTCGTGTAGGTGTTGGTCGCCTGCGTGCGCGGCCATGCCGCCGCCGTCCCCTGCTACGAATCTCGCTCACTGCAAGCTGCAGAGCCCGTGCCCATCTCCCCTGAGGTAAGGTACAATTTTCTGCTATGTTCTTAAACCATTCTTCTTTTCATGTATTAATGTAAGTCCTGCTAGGAGTAGTACGAACAGTAGTCTTCTGTACTCCAAAATCTGAAAGAGGATACCAATTATGTGATCGGAAAGATATGACCTATAAAAAGAAAAGTCACCAGTCATCGTCACTCCAAGGTATTCAAGTAGGGAAGCATGCATTTGTCGAGATATGCAAGGGCATGCTTCGTGCATTTTGTGTGGATGCTGCCAACGCACATGCATCTTATCTTGCTCTTTTATACCAATTTTTGGTATTTTACCTTTTTAACTGACATAAACACACTATATTTGTTGGCATGGAATATACATTGTAGATATAGTGGGAGAATATCATAGCTGCGCTAAGTAAACGTACTATTGTTTAGAATGATAGTCTCACTAAAATTTTGAAGTTAGAATGGTTTGCCTTACTAATTGTATGTTTTTCATTTTTTTTGTTCAATTTGCTCTCTGCCATATTATACTATTTTTGAGAGTTCATGTAATAGTTCTGAATTTTTTTTCATGTTGCTCAACTCCTTTTCTCTACGCTCTATTAGGCTGCACCATCCTAAGTTTCTATTTTCTATCTGGGCTCCACGACCGGTAGTAGGATGCTCATTAGGCAACCCAAGGTGTGTACGCCCCTACTTCCCCAAGGTACTCAAGCCTCACGCCTAGGCTGACCACGAGGTATGCTTGCCGCCAATCTACTTCAGCCACTGGACAACAGTTCTTCCTTAATTTGCTCCATATATGTGTTGCAGTACCAATGAATTTTCCATTCAACTTTCTAAAGATTTTTGTTCACAGATGTGTGCTGCTGTGAGGCATGTAGCACCACTTCTCCCGACTGCTATCATTAGTGAAAGATCTCATGTCACGGTATGTGGTTAATGTTTTCTGTACCTCGTAATATTTGACTTTGTGAAACTAACCAAATTGTACTAAAGATAGGCGTCATGGTCTCATGGAATGGACATCACATGGCTTATTAGGAACTCTGAGTTCAGCGGGCACCATGCCGAATGTGTTAGATCCACTATTTTAGAGGTGAAGAAACTTTCGGTATTTTATTACAGCACAATCTGTTCTTGTATTTCCTAATCTTGGTTGTTCACTTGCTTTCATTCACAGGGTAAATAGGTCAACCTCTTCCAATACACAATTGCTGAGGTATGTATCAAATGTCTAAATGTTAAAAAAGAACCAGGTTACACCATATGGTTTTGGTTGCTCACCTTGGTTGCTGACCAGGTGTTCAAAAATCTTAGTGAGAGAGGACATTGACGGAGCGAGAATGGAACACAACAAGTTTTGTGTGCGTGTGTGTGTGTGTGTGCATTACCGAAATGTCGCAAAACATGTGAGTCTACATCTAGCTTCCTTACAATTTTCTGTTGGAAATATTTCTTTAAAATGCGAAGCCCTGCACGGATCACTTCACTGTCACTGTCACCGTCACAATGCCGTCATGCTGATGGAACTCATCTACTACCTCGACGCCTTGCTGGATCAAGAAGTCGATGGACATCACCGAGCTGAACGTGTGTAGAACTCGAAGGTGCCGTACGTTCGGTACTCGATCGGTGGATCACGAAGAAAGTTCGACTACATCAATCGCATTGTGAAACGCTTCCGCTTACGGTCTACGAGGGTACGTAGACACACTCTTCCCCTCGTTGCTATGCATCTCCTAGATAGATCTTGTGTGAGTGTAGGAATTTTTCTAAAATTGCATGCTCCATTCCCCAACACATCATGGTGCAATTTGCATGCGCCATGGGTGAAGGTGTTCTGACCATAGTACTTGTGAGAACCAACTGTGGAGAACAGATCAAAGTTACTGCCAATTGGAGCTTCAAGAGGATTCACAGGTATGCTCGATTCAGTTGATTGCATGCACTAGCAATGGAAGAAATGCCCCAAAGGTTTGTGTGGGTTGTACCAACGTCACACCAAAGAAGCACCATCATAGTTGAAGCAGTGGCATCGAATGACTTGTGGATTTCACATGCTTTCTTTGACACGTAGGATTCTAACAATGACATCAATGTGCTCCACCGACCTTCTTTGTTCAAGATACTTCGTGATTGGGAGGCTCTACCATGCAACTACACCGTAAGCAGGCACAATTACAATATGGAGTACTACCTTGCCGATGGTATCTATTCTCAATGGACGGTGTTTGTGAAGACTATATCGGATTCTCATGGTAGGTAAAAATATCTCTTTACACAATCGCAAGAAGGTAGTATGAAGGATGTGGGGAGGGCATTCAGAGTGCTCCAACCTCGTAGGGGTATTGTTTATGGAGCCGCAATGATGTAGGAAGGGAAGACACTTTGCAGTTTATGACATGTTATGTAATCTTGCAGAACATGATTGTTGAGGATGAGGCCAAAGAGGAAGCTCGCACACATGATTTTCAGAAGCCCGAAGTTTAGATCCGCCTCCTGGAACAGGAGGTGGAGCATATTGCCAACTTTCTTGAGATGCATTGACAACTTCGAGATTAACAGATGCACATGCAACTGTTCAATGATTTTGTGGAGCGTATATGACCATATTGGAAATTAATGAAGTAGTTTTTTATCTTTCAATTATGCACTATGAAAAAAAATATGTATGGACCATGTTTGGGTTATGCATTTTTATGAACAAATAATTTATACTAGCACAAATGCCCGTGCGTTGCAACAGGAGAAATTTTTACACGCCTCATGCCTGAGTTAATTATGTTCATCCTCATGTCCTCGTCTCTATTGCGCTCCGTATAATTTTATTTTAATTAGAGAGTTTTCCTTCCTTATTTCTCTAACCGATTACCATCCTTATAACTTACACCTCTTCCTTATTTTGTCTCAATTTCTTTCCTTCCTTTCTTATTCCCTCTCAATTTCTTTCCTTCCTTTTTTCCTTGCTTGTTGGGAATTAGCAAAAGCCAGACCATGACTCATAGCCATCGCTTCTGTGGTGATCACGGCTACTGCAAATGGAATTAATTTACACCGAGCTGTCAGAAAATTATCTCTATCATCCCTCAGTATGGCAAAGTTGTTGGGGAACATAGTAATTTCAAAAAAAATCCTACACACACACAAGATCATCGTGATGCATAGCAACAAGAGGGGAGAGTGTTGTCCACGTACCCTCGTAGACCAAAAGCGGAAGCGTTAGCACAACACGGTTGATGTAGTCGTACGTCTTAACGATCCGACCAATCAAGTACCGAACGCACGGCACCTCCGAGTTCAGCACACGTTTAACTCGATGACGTCCCTCGAACTCCGATCAACCGCGCTTTGAGGAAGAGTTCCGTCAGCACGATGGCGTGGTGACGATGATGATGTTCCACCGACAATACTATCGAGGTGGATTATGGTGGAGGGGGGCACCGCACACGGCTAAGAGATCCAAGGGATCAATTTTTGTATCTATGGGGTGCCCCCCTCCTCCGTATATAGAGGGGGGGGAGGAGGAGAGGGCCAGTCAAGGGGAGAGGCGCGCCCTAGGGGGGGGGGCAATCCTACTCCAAGTAGGTTTGTCCCCCCTTTCCTATTCCAAGAAGGAGAAGGGGGGAGGAGGAGGTGGAGAGAAGGAAGGAGAGGGGGGCCGCCGCCCCCTTCCCTTGTCCAATTCTGACTGGGGCAAGGGGGGTTGCGCGCCACCTCCTGGCTGCCCTCTCTCTTCTCCACTAAGGCCCATAAGGCCCAATAGCTTCTCGGGGGGGGGGGGGGTCCGGTAACCCCCGGTACTCTGGTATATGCCCGAAACCTCCTGGAACTATTCCGGTGTCCAAACATAGTCATCCAATATGTCGATATTTACGTCTCGACCATTTCGAGACTCCTCGTCATGTCCGTGATCACATCCGGGACTCTGAACTACCTTCGGTACATTAAAACACATAAACTCATAATATAACCGTCATCGTATTTTAAGCGTGCGGACCCTCCGGGTTCGAGAACTATGTAGACATGACCAAGACACGTCTCCGGACAATAACCAATAGCGGAACCTAGATGCTCATATTGGCTCCCACATATTCTACGAAGATCTTTATTGGTCAAACCGCATGACAACATACGTTGTTCCCTTTGTCATCGGTATGTTACTTTCCCGAGATTTGATCATCGGTATCTCAATACCTAGTTCAATCTCGTTACAAGAAAGTCTCTTTACTTGTTCCGTAACACATCATCCTGCAACTAACTCATTAGTTACAATGCTTGCAAGGCTTATAGTGATGTGCATTACCGAGTGGGCCCAGAGATACTTCTCCGACAACCGGAGTGACAAATCCTAATCTTGAAATACGCCAACCCAACAAGTACCTTCAGAGATACCTATAGAGTACCTTTATAATCACCCAGTTACGTTGTGACGTTTGGTAGCACACAAAGTGTTCCTCCGATAAACGGGAGTTGCATAATCTCATAGTCATAGGAACATGTATAAGTCATGAAGAAAGCAATAGCAACATATTAAACGATCAAGTGCTAAGCTAATGGAATGGGTCAAGTCAATCACATCATTCTCTAATGATGTGATCCCATTAATCAAATGACAACTCATGTCTATGGCTAGGAAACTTAACCATCTTGTATTCAATGAGCTAGTCAAGTAGAGGCATACTAGTGACACTATGTTTGTCTATGTGTTCACACATGTATTATGTTTTCAGTTAATACAATTCTAGCATGAATAATAAGCATTTATCATGAAATAAGGAAATAAATAATAACTTTATTATTGCCTCTAGGGCATATTTCCTTCAGTCTCCCACTTGCACTAGAGTCAATAATCTAGTTCACATCGCCATGTGATTTAACACCAATATTCACATCTGTATGTGATTAATACCCATAGTTCACATCGTCATGTGATCAACACCCAAAGGGTTTACTAGAGTCAATAATCTAGTTCACATCGCTATGTGATTAACACCCAAAGAGTACTAAGGTATGATCATGTTTTGCTCGTGAGAGAAGTTTAGTCAACGGGTCTGTTACATTCAGAGCCGTATGTATTTTGCAAATATTCTATGTCTTCAATGCTGTGCATGGAACTACTCTAGCTAATTGCTCCCACTTTCAATATGTATCCAGATTGAGACTTAGAGTCATCTGGATCGGTGTAAAAGCTTGCACCGATGTACCTCTTTACGACGGGCTCTTTTATCACGTCCATAATCAAGAAATATTTCCTTAGTCCTTACTAAGGATATTCTTGACCACTGTCCAGTGATCTACTCTTAGATCAAAATTGTACTCCCTTGCAAAATTTGGAGCAAGGTATACAATAGGTCTGGTACACAACATAGCATACTTTATAGAACCTATGAATGAGGCATAGGGAATGACTTTTCATTCTCTTTCTATTTTTTGCCATAGTCGGGTTTTGAGTCTTACTCAACTTCACACCTTGCTACACAGGCAAGAACTCCTTCTTTGACTGTTCCATTTTGAATTACTCAAAATCTTATCAAGGTATGCACTCATTGAAAAATCTTATCAAGCGTATTGATCTATCTCTATAGATCTTGATGCTCAATGTGTAAGCAGCTTCACCGAGGTCTTTCTTTGAAAAACACCTTTCAAATACTCCTTTATGATTTCTAGAAGATTCTACATTATTTCTGATCAATAATATGTCATTCACATATATTTTATCAGAAATGTTGTAGTGCTCCCACTCACTTTCCTGTAAATACAGGCTTCACCGCAAGTCTGTATAAAACTATATGCTTTGATCAACTCATCAAAGTGTATATTCCAACTCCGAGATGCTTGCACTAGTCCATAGATGGCTCACTGGAGCTTGCACATTTTGTTAGCACCTTTAGGATCGACAAAACCTTCTGGTTGCATCATATACAACTCTTCTTTAAGAAATCCATTAAGGAATGTAGTTTTGACATCCATTTGCCAAATTTCATAAAATGCGGCAATTGCTAACATGATTCGGACAAACTTTTAAGCATTGATACTAGTGAGAAAATCTCATTGTATTCAACACCTTGAACTTGTCGAGAACCTTTTTCGACAATTCGAGCTTTGTAGATAGTAACACTACTATCAGTGCCCATCTTCCTCTTGAAGATCCATTTATTTTCTATGGCTTGCCGATCATTGGGCAAGTCAACCAAAGTCCACACTTTGTTCTCATACATGGATCCCATCTCAGATTTAATGGCCTCAAGCCATTTCATGGAATCTGGGCTCATCTTCGCTTCCTCATAGTTCGTAGGTTCATCATGGTATAGTAACATGACTTCCAGAACAGGATTATTGTACCACTCTGGTGCGGTATGTGCTCTGGAAGACCTACGAGGTTCTGTAATAACTTGATCGAAGTTTCATGATCATCATCATTAGCTTCCTCACTAATTGGTGTAGGAATCACTGGGACTGATTTCTGTGATGAACTACTTTCCAATTCGGGAGAATGTACAATTACCTCATCAAGTTCTACTTTCCTCCCACTCACTTCTTTCAAGAGAAACTCCTTCTCTAGAAAGGATCCATTCTTAGCAACGAATATCTTGCCTTCGGATCTGTGATAGAAGGTGTACCCAACAGTTTCCTTTGGGTATTCTATGAAGACGCACTTCTCTGATTTGGGTTCGAGCTTATCAGGTTGAAACTTTTTCACATAAGCATCGCAGCCCCAAACTTTAAGAAACGACAACTTTGGTTTCTTGCCAAACCATAGTTCATAAGGCGTCGTCTCAACGGATTTTGATGGTGCCCTTTTTAAAGTGAATGCAGATGTCTCTAATGCATAATCCCAAAACGACAGTGGTAAAGGTAAGATACATCATAGATTGCACCATATCCAATAAAGTGCGGTTACGATGTTCGGACACACCGTTACGCTGTGGTGTTCCATGTGGCGTGAGCTGTGAAACTATTTCATATTGTTTCAAATGAAGGCCAAACTCGTAACTCAAATATTCTCCTCTACGATCAGATTGTAGAAACTTTATTTTCTTGTTACGATGATTCTCCACTTCACTCTGAAATTCTTTGAACTTTTCAAATGTTTCAGACTTGTGTTTCATTAAATAGATATACTCATATCCGCTCAAATCATCTGTGAAGGTTAGAAAATAACGATACCCGCCACGAGCATCAACACACATTGGAGCGCATACATCGGTATGTATTATTTCGAACAAGTCAGTAGCTCGTTCAATTGTTCCGGAGAACGGAGTTTTTAGGCATCTTGCCCAAAAGGCACGGTTCGCAAGTATCAAATGATTCATAACCAAGTGATTCCAAAAGTCCATCTTAACGGAGTTTCTTCATGCGCTTTACACCGATATGACCCAAACGGCAATGCCACAAATAAGTTGCACTATCATTATCAATTTTGCATCTTTTGGCATCAATATTATGAATATGTGTATCACTACGATCGAGATCCAACAAACTATTTTCATTAGGTGTATGACCATCGAATGTTTTATTCATGTAAACAGAACAACAATTATTCTCTGACTTTAAATGAATAACCGTATTGTAATAAACATGATCAAATCATACCCATGCTCAACGCAAACGCCAAATAACATTTATTTAGGTTTAACACTAATCCCGAAAGTATAGGGAGTGTGCGATGATGATCATATCAATCTTGGAACCACTTCCAACACACATTGTTACTTCACCCTCAACTAGTCTCTGTTTATTCCGTAACACCTTTTTCGAGTTACTATTTTTTAGCAACCGAACAAGTATCAAATACCCAGGGGCTACTATAAACACTAGTAAGGTACATATGAATAACCTGTATATCAAATATACCCTTGTTCACTTTGTCATCCTACTTATCCACCAAATATTCAGGGTATTTCCACTTCCAGTGACCATTTCCTTTGCACTAGAAGCACTCAGTTTCAGGCTTTGGTCCAGCTTTGGGCTTCTTCACGGGAGTGACAACTTGCTTGCCATTCTACTTGAAGTTTCCCTTTCTTTCCCTTTGCCCTTTTATTGAAACTAGTGGTCTTGTCAATCATCAACACTTGATGCTCTTTCTTGATTTCTACCTTCGTCGATTTCAACATCATGAAGAGCTCGGGAATCGTTTTTGTCATCCCTTGCATACTATCGTTCATCACGAAGTTCTAGTAACTTGGTGCTGGTGACTAGAGAACTCTGTCAATCACTATCTTATCTGGAAGATTAACTCCCACTTGATTCAAGCGATTGTAGTACCCAGACAATCTGAGCACATGCTCACTAGTTGAGCAATTCTCCTCAATCTTTTAGCTATAGAACTTGTTGGAGACTTCATATCTCTCAACTCGGGTATTTGCTTGAAATATTAACTTTAACTCCTGGAACATCTCATATGGTCCATGACGTTTAAAACGTCTTTGAAATCCCGATTCTAAGCCGTTTAAGCATGGTCCACTAAACTATCAAGTAGTCATCATATTGAGCTAGCCAAACGTTCATAGCGTCTGCATCTCCTCCTGCAATAGGTCTGTCACCTAGCGGTGCATCAATGACATAACTCTTCTGTGCAGCAATGAGGATAATCCTCAGATCACGGATTCGATCCGCATCATTGCTACTAACATCTTTCAACATAGTTTTTCTCTAGGAACATATCAAAATAAACATACACTACTAGGGAAAACCCTAGTAGTAGCGCGGGTTTTGAGGCTATCAGCAGCGCGGGCACCCGCGCTACCAATAAGGCGCTACAGCTAACTGTTAGTAGTAGCGCTGTCTGTGCCCGCGCTACTACTATTGACTATATCAGCAGCGCGTTTCCTGAACGCGCTGCTATTAGTTAGCTGTAGCGATTTCCTGCGCCCGCGCTGCTGTTATATCTTTCACCATTTCCCCACTCCAGCTTCAATAAACTGCAATTTCCAGATACTAGGTACTACTAGATATCAATTTCATAAAGCATTATAGGTACTAGGTAGTACTCCCTCGGTTCCAAATTACTCGTCGTGGTTTTAGTTCAAATTGGAACTAAAACCACGACGAGTAATTTGGAACCGAAGGAGTACTAGATAACAATTTCATATATACTCAACATGCATCCTCAAGCAGTACAAGGTGACATCGACGACGATCATCATATTTAGTTCTAGATGATATCGACGACGATCATCATATGTAGTTCTACATGATATCGACGACGATCATTCAATAGCCACACACACATATGTAGTTCTAGATGATATCGACGATGATCATCATCCTCAAGCCTGGGCGGTGGGTGTTCCTGATAGTAATTAGGATGGCCTGTCCAACACGAAGATTCTTGCCAACGAGGAATCTCTTCCACCCAACCGAATTTAAGTGTGTGCGACCGTCTGTGTCCATGCGGTAAGTACAGGTGGTGACGGAGCCCCTTGCGGTAAGGCGTAGTCCAGCTGAGCCTTCTTCATCAGGCTCGATACCACAACTCACAGATAGGTTCTTTGGCAATTTCTGAATAAGAAAAACATATCAATTAATAAATAGCCTCACACATACTCTTGCAAATATATTTCTATTAAGTCTAGATTCCACACAACATATCATTGGACTCTACACTAAGCATATCATCGGATAATTTGCATTTGTAAGTATAACATACCATATCATGTCGATCGACCATGGTACTTGTCAGGCGGGTCACGAATGGCACCCCGACAAAGTCAGCACATGGTGGAATTATGTGCCATAGGTTGCACACCTCCTCCTCGCTCAGCCTCATTCTTTGAGCTACGATGGCTTCATGAAGTGGGTCCTCATTATCTTCATCATCTTCGTCATCTTCATCATCTTCGTCATCTTCATCATGTTCCACCAGATTGAGATAAATGACAGCCAGCTTGGGTCTTTCTGCTCTGAAGGAGAAGCTGATCAACTCACCACCAGTAAGACGCATGCGGGCGAGGAAGCGGGCCCATCCATCTCCTCCAATCTGCGACATATTGCGTCCTTTCTCGACCTCCATAGTGTACGGCCCCCCAAGAGCCTCAAATGTCACAGTGTCTCCTGTCAGCTTGTTGAATGTCAACCTCACATTGCATGGGACGGTCTGTGTAAGAAAAGAAAAATGACACAATGCAGTAATGCCAACACTAAAAATAAAATAGTTGTTACATTTCATCTAATTTCTTACTGCCGCATGACGAAAACTCGGCTAGAAGTAGATGCCAAACAGCTTGCCAGTTGCAAGGCTGCTGGCGCACCTTTACTTGCACAGTCGACATAGTGGTGATGGTGGTGGCGCCATTTTCTTAAAGCAATATGAGCAAAGGATTAATGATTCACTTCACAGGAAAGAAAAACAGTAGCATGTGATATTTTCCTAAAGCAATATGAGCAAAGCATCCTAAATCAACTAAATCAACTAGCATACTAAATCCAGTAGCATCCTAAATCAACTAGCATACTAAATCCAGTAGCATACTAAATCAACTAAATCAAAATGTTCTAAATCAACTAAATCAACTAGCCTACTAAATCAACTAAATCAACTAGCCTACTAAATCAACTAAATCAACTAGCCTACTAAATCAACTAATCAAATGTCTAAATCAACTAAATCAACTAGCCTACTAAATCAACTAAATCAACTAGCCTACTAAATCAACTAAATCAAAATGTTCTAAATCAACTAAATCAACTAGCTTACTAAATCAACTGAATCATATCAACTAAATCAGAATGTTGCATATGAACTAGCCTACTAAATCAAAATGTAGCAGGGAGGAGGGAGAAGGAGGGGCGACTTGAGGAGGGAGAAGAGAGTAGGACGGAGGAGGAAGGCGCAGCGAGGAGGGGCTGGCCGGCGGAGAGTGGAGGGAGAAGGAAGGAGGAAGGCGGAGCGAGGAGGGGATGGCCGGCGGCGAGTGGAGGGAGAATGGAGGAGGAAGGCCAAGCGAGGAGGGGTTGGCCAGTGGAGGGAGGACGGAGGAGGAGGCCGGTACCGAGTCCAGCGAGGAGGATGAGGCGACGGCGGCGCAGATCGGAGGAGGGGCGACGAGGGGGAGATCGAGTGTGTGTGTGTGAGTGTGATCTGGATCGGATAGGTGAGGGGGGAGATGGAATGGCTTAGCAGTAGCGCGCTATAGCAAAGTGCGCTACTGCTAAACGACCTATCAGTAGCGCCTTCAACCGAGAACACGCTGCTGCTATGTTAGACATAGACATAAAAAAATACATTGATCATCAATTGTCTTTTTCTGTACAATCTGATTTGTCAATAGGAATCCTCGACAGTTGGTTTAGGAACAGGCGAGGATTCCTATTGCGGCCACAGATCCTACACATAGAGTTCAATGAAAACCAAGTGCTTGTGAAAGTTGTAGATAGAACGTATTTAAGGTGGTACAAACTCTCTTCACGGAGTGAGGTGGGACTAAATTTTTGTAGTAACCTTAGTAGTAGCGATTATAGCATAAATGCGCTGCTGCTACGATCCTTAGCAGTATCGCCCTTTGTTCCAACGCGCTGCTGCTATAATTGGCCTCACCGCGGCGTCATGGAAATTTTAGCAATAGCGCGTCCTGCTGTGTGCGCGCTACTGATAAACTAGTATCAGCAGCGCTGTTTTAAAGTGAGCGCTACTGCTAAGTAGCAGCAGCGCCTGATTTTAAAGCGCGCTGCTGGTAAGATTCTGTGTATAGGCTTTTCCCTAGTAGTGATAGGGAAGTAACAACGCGAGCTATTGATCTACAACATAATTTGCAAAATACTATCAGGACTAAGTTCATGATAAATTAAAGTTCAATTAATCATGTTACTTAAGAACTCCCACTTAGATAGACATCCCTCTAACCATCTAAGTGATCACGTGATCCAAATCAACTAAACCATAACCGACCATCACGTCAAATGGAGTAGTTTTCAATGGTGAACATCACTATGTTGATCATATCTACTATATGATTCACGCTCGACCTTTCGGTCTCAGTGTTCCAAGGCCATATCTGCATATGCTAGGCTCATCAAGTTTAACCTGAGTATTCTGCGTGTGTAAAACTGGCTTGCACCCGTTGTAGATGGACGTAGAGCTTATCACACCCGATCATCACATGGTGTCTGGGCACGACGAACTTTGGCAACGGTGCATACTCGAGGAGAACACTTTTATCTTGAACTATAGTGAGAGATCATCTTATAATGCTACCGTCAATCAAAGCAAGATAAGATGCATAAAAGATAAACATCACATGCAATCAATATAAGTGATATGATATGGCCATCATCATCTTGTGCTTGTGATCTCCATCTCCGAAGCACCGTCATGATCACCGTCGTTACCGATGTGACACCTTGATCTCCATCGTAGCATCGTTGTCGTCTCGCCAACTATTGCTTCTACGACTATCGCTACCGCTTAGTGATAAAGTAAAGCAATTACAGGGCGATTGCATTGCATACAATAAAGCGACAACCATATGACTCCTGCCAGTTGTCGATAACTCGGTTACAAAACATGACCATCTCATACAATAAAATATAACATCATGCCTTGACCATATCACATCAAAACATGCCCTGCAAAAACAAGTTATACGTCCTCTACTTTGTTGTTGCAAGTTTTATGTGGCTGCTACGGGCTAAGCAAGAACCGTTCTTACCTACGCATCAAAACCACAACGATAGTTCGTCAAGTTAGTGTTGTTTTAACCTTCTCAAGGACCGGGCGTAGCCACACTCGGTTGAACTAAAGTTGGAGAAACTAACACCCGCTAGTCACCTGTGTGCAAAGCACGACGGTAAAACTAGTCTCGCGTAAGCGTACGCATAATGTCGGTCCAGGCCGCTTCATCCAACAATACCGCCGAACCAAAGTGTGACATGCTGGTAAGCAGTATGACTTGTATCGCCCACAACTCACTTGTGTTCTACTCGTGCATATAACATCTATGCATAAAACCTGGCTCTGATACCACTGTTGGGGAACGTAGTAATTTAAAAAAAAATCCTACGCACATGCAAGATCATGGTGATGCATAGCAACGAGAGGGGAGAGTGTTGTCCACGTACCCTCGTAGACCGAAAGTGGAAGCATTAGCATAACGCGGTTGATGTAGTCGTACGTCTTCACGATTCGACCGATCAAGTACCAAACGCACGGCACCTCCGAGTTCAGCACACGTTCAACTCGATGACGTCCCTCGAACTCCAATCCAGCCGAGCTTTGAGGGAGAGTTCCCTTAGCACAACGGCGTGGTGACGATGATGATGTTCCACCGACGCAGGGCTTCGCCTAAGCACTGCTATGATATTATCAAGGTGGATTATGGTGGAGGGGGGCACCGCACACGGCTAAGAGATCCAAGGGATCAATTGTTGTATCTATGGGGTGCCCCCTCCTCCGTATATAAAGGGGGGGGGAGGAGGAAAGGGCCGGCCAAGGGGAGAGGCGCGCCCTAGGGGGGCAATCCTACTCCAAGTAGGTTTGTCCCCCCCCCCCTTCCCTATTCCAAGAAGGAGAAGGGGGACGGAGGAGGTGGAGAGAAGGAAGGAGAGGGGGTCGCCGCCCCCTTCACTTGTCCAATTCGGACTGGGGCAAGAGGGGCCGCGCGCCACCTCCTGGCTGCCCTCTCTCTTCTCCACTAAGGACCATAAGGCCCAATAGCTTCCCGGGGGGGGGGGTCCCGGTAACCCCCGGTACTCCGGTATATGCCCGAAACCTCCCGAAACTATTCCGGTGTCCAAACATAGTCGTCCAATATATCGATCTTTACATCTCGACCATTTCGAGACTCATCGTCATGTCCGTGATCACATCCGGGACTCCGAACTACCTTCGGTACATCAAAACACATAAACTCATAATATAACCGTCATTGAATTTTAAGCTTGCGGACCCTACGGGTTCGAGAACTATGTAGACATGACCAAGACACGTCTCCGGTCAATAACCAATAGCGGCACCTGGATGCTCATATTGGCTCCCACATATTCTACGAAGATCTTTATCGGTCAAACCGCATAACAACATACGTTGTTCCCTTTGTCATTGGTATGTTACTTGCCCGAGATTTGATCATCGGTATCTCAATACCTAGTTCAATCTCGTTACCGGCAAGTCTCTTTACTCATTCCGTAACACATCATCCCGCAACTAACTCATTAGTTACAATACTTGCAAGGCTTATAGTGATGTGCATTATCAAGTGGGGCCAGAGATACCTCTCCGACAATCGGAGTGACAAATCCTAATCTCGAAATACGCCAACCCAACAAGTACCTTCGGAGACACCTATAGAGCACCTTTATAATCACCCAGTTACGTTGTGATGTTTGGTAGCACACAAAGTGTTCCTCCGATAAACGGGAGTTGCATAATCTCATAGTCACAGGAACATGTATAAGTCATGAAGAAAGCAATAACAACATACTAAACGATCAAGTGCTAAGCTAACAGAATGGGTCAAGTCAATCACATCATTCTCTAATGATGTGATCCCGTTAATTAAATGACAACTCATGTCTATGGCTAGGAAACTTAACCATCTTTGATTCAACGAGCTAGTCAAGTAGAGGCATACTAGTGACACTATATTTGTCTATGTATTCACACATGTATTATGTTTCCGGTTAATACAATTCTAGCATGAATAATAAACATTTATTATGAAATAAGGAAATAAATAATAACTTTATTATTGCCTCTAGGGCACATTTCCTTCAAAAGTGTGATCAATGTGTTGTATCACTCATTTCCATCCTTATATTCCTTATTCTTTGTCTTCGTTCCTTTACTTTCCTTATTTCTTTGTCGCAATCCTTTCATTCCTCCTCTGCATATTAATTCCTAAGACAACTCCTTGATACTAGGAATCTTAAAACCATATATAAATTGGAAGAATTTTATGTAAGGTAGCGTGGGTGGAATTTTGTATAGCGTCAGAACTGTGCAACTTTAATGGGCCGGCCCGTAGTATTTTATCTCTACTCCTAATGAAGCAGTTGGTAGTCTCCGCCTGTCAATTTTCGTCCCACATACACGGTTTTTTCGTCCTCGATCCCACCTCCCACCTTCCGGCAGGTAATCACCCCCTCGACAAAAAAACCCAACCAAAAGAGGGAGCAATGCATCCAGGAGCGATGCCTCGAACGAAAAAAAACCTGCGAAAAAAACCTACGAAAAAATCGACGACTCGCCAATCAACACAAAACTACAGTCGACGAACGTCGTCTCTCTTATCTCCAACACCTCCCTCTTCTCGCCCCAAACCCTAGAGGTATGACGGGCACCGATCTGGTGGCGCCACCACCGCGGATGACCACGTGCCGGCAAGGCCCCCATCTGTCCCTCGCTTGATCCCCTCCGCCCGCTCCTATGGTGTGTGCCACCGAAGCCTCCGGCGGCGCTTGCGTCCTGGGGTCCGCCCCCTATCGCTCAGCCTCGTGTCTGCCGGCGCAGGCGCCGCCACCTAGTCATGTGTGCCGTTCTGGGAGGCTTGACAAGCTGCTGATTAGAGGACACCAACCTAGCCTCAGAGGAGGCCATCCTCGCCAAGTTCGTGTAGGTGTTGGTCGCCTGCGTGCGCGGCCATGCCGCCGCCGTCCCCTGCTACGAATCTCGCTCACTGCAAGCTGCAGAGCCCGTGCCCATCTCCCCTGAGGTAAGGTACAATTTTCTGCTATGTTCTTAAACCATTCTTCTTTTCATGTATTAATGTAAGTCCTGCTAGGAGTAGTACGAACAGTAGTCTTCTGTACTCCAAAATCTGAAAGAGGATACCAATTATGTGATCGGAAAGATACGACCTATAAAAAGAAAAGTCACCAGTCATCGTCACTCCAAGGTATTCAAGTAGGGAAGCATGCATTTGTCGAGATATGCAAGGGCATGCTTCGTGCATTTTGTGTGGATGCTGCCAACGCACATGCATCTTATCTTGCTCTTTTATACCAATTTTTGGTATTTTACCTTTTTAACTGACATAAACACACTATATTTGTTGGCATGGAATATACATTGTAGATATAGTGGGAGAATATCATAGCTGCGCTAAGTAAACGTACTATTGTTTAGAATGATAGTCTCACTAAAATTTTGAAGTTAGAATGGTTTGCCTTACTAATTGTATGTTTTTCATTTTTTTTGTTCAATTTGCTCTCTGCCATATTATACTATTTTTGAGAGTTCATGTAATAGTTCTGAATTTTTTTTCATGTTGCTCAACTCCTTTTCTCTACGCTCTATTAGGCTGCACCATCCTAAGTTTCTATTTTCTATCTGGGCTCCACGACCGGTAGTAGGATGCTCATTAGGCAACCCAAGGTGTGTACGCCCCTACTTCCCCAAGGTACTCAAGCCTCACGCCTGGGCTGACCACGAGGTATGCTTGCCGCCAATCTACTTCAGCCACTGGACAACAGTTCTTCCTTAATTTGCTCCATATATGTGTTGCAGTACCAATGAATTTTCCATTCAACTTTCTAAAGATTTTTGTTCACAGATGTGTGCTGCTGTGAGGCATGTAGCACCACTTCTCCCGACTGCTATCATTAGTGAAAGATCTCATGTCACGGTATGTGGTTAATGTTTTCTGTACCTCGTAATATTTGACTTTGTGAAACTAACCAAATTGTACTAAAGATAGGCGTCATGGTCTCATGGAATGGACATCACATGGCTTATTAGGAACTCTGAGTTCAGCGGGCACCATGCCGAATGTGTTAGATCCACTATTTTAGAGGTGAAGAAACTTTCGGTATTTTATTACAGCACAATCTGTTCTTGTATTTCCTAATCTTGGTTGTTCACTTGCTTTCATTCACAGGGTAAATAGGTCAACCTCTTCCAATACACAATTGCTGAGGTATGTATCAAATGTCTAAATGTTAAAAAAGAACCAGGTTACACCATATGGTTTTGGTTGCTCACCTTGGTTGCTGACCAGGTGTTCAAAAATCTTAGTGAGAGAGGACATTGACGGAGCGAGAATGGAACACAACAAGTTTTGTGTGCGTGTGTGTGTGTGTGTGCATTACCGAAATGTCGCAAAACATGTGAGTCTACATCTAGCTTCCTTACAATTTTCTGTTGGAAATATTTCTTTAAAAAAAAATTGTTGGACACTTATCTTCTCTTTGTTTATCATTTCGTAGGACTAAGAAAAAGTTCATCTATGTGTAACTACCAGGTTCTCGAAGTCCGCCCTCTCATTGATTGGAACAGGGTGAAAGTTGTGGAATTTTTGCTGTAACCGCCTGGATGAAGATGACAGGGCTAACAAAGATGCATTCAAGGTAAGCCATCCCTCTGGTATGCTTGCTTAACATGTGAAATCCATAAGATAATTCTTTCGAGTTGCGACCTGCATTGTGGTGTCTCCGTTCATCAAGTTCTGAGCACCATCTCCAGTGAAATTAGGTGTTCATCCAGCCATACTCCTAGGTGGCTTTCTTTGGCCTGTGTCTTGCTGTGTATTTAGTGGTTATGCACAAGCCTCACCATCTGATATTTGTGCAGTAATTACTGAAAACAATTTGAGGATAAAGCTTTGATTGTTGTTGTAGTTGAAGATTCAGAGTTGCAAGGCAGGCACAGTTAACAAGGATAAGAAACTATAGAAGATTTATCAAATCAGACATGGGCTTGGTTATGCACTGAATCATTGTGGGGGATCCGAGGTAATCAGACCATACACCCGAACTTAAATTTTACTTGCTTTTAAATGTTTAGGAGGCAGATGATGTTTGATATGTTAGACTGAAGTACGCACCTTTTAAGAGTATATCACTGATACTCCAGTCACCAATAAATTCGCAAGTGCCTACTGCCTAGATTACATGAGCTCATTTTAGCTCTAAGAGTTCTTTTTTATCTCTTTTACATTCTCGTAAACATGTGGGTGAATAACAGTTAGAAATTGTTCTATATGTACACGGGAATTCTAATAGAACTGATGCTTGAAATGACAAAAAGTTCTATAATATTTGTAAGCCGAGCACTGGAAAAGCTCACTCCTCACACCAGATCACCAGCGCCGACGTATCTACTTTTTTGAAACAGAGTCCACATGTTTACTCATGTTCTCTGTTTTTTGTTGTTTCGGGAAAGGTTGTTAGGAGCCCATCTCTTCTGCAGCCATGGAGAAAGAGAGCTAGATATAGTGGTACTTGCTAGCGATTTAATGGACACCTCCTTTTGGCCTTTTTTGCTTTCTCTGATAATTAGCTAAGAGACTTCAGTGAGTGAGAACTTTTTGGTCCCTCCCTTTTTCTGTGTCTTTTGGAGTTTTGCTTTGTGGTGAGAGGAGGATAGAGATACTCAACAGGGGCCTTCCTCTTCCTCATCCGAACAAGATCCACTAGTAGAAAACAGGGCATTTGTCCCGGTTCGTAAGGGCCTTTAGTCCCGGTTCTTGAACCGGGACTAATTGGTCGTTACTAATACCTCCACCATTTACTCCCGGTTCTTGCACGAACCGGGACAGATGGGCATCCACGTGGCTGCTGCGGGCAGTCTAGGCAGGGGGGCCTTTGTTCCCGGTTGGTGACATAAACCGGGACCAAAAGGCTTCCACGCGTCAGCAGCTGGCTGGAGCTGATGTTTTTCTTTTTTTTAAAAAAAAGTGGCTGGTTTAGGGGTTTTGGGGTTATTTTTAGGTTGTTATTATAGCTAGCTAATAGAGAGAAGTGTCCTCTCTTATATCTTCGTCCTTGGTTTACCAACGCTACTGCTATGTTCATTTCACCCGCTGATTTAATAACTCATGCATGCTCGCATCATACATCATCATATGTAATAACAAGTCCTACTAATCATGCATCATCATACAACTAATTCTACTCGTTATTAATAATAAGTCATACGATCATCATCCTCATAGTCATCGAACCCAACCCTACATAATTGTTCTTAGCACATGATCATCAGTATCAGGTAGGACCTAAACACCCTTAAGGTAAAATAGCATAAAACAATATAGACCCTGACTCTCCATTATGAAGAATGGAGATCATCCTGTCTCCAATTCTTGCGCTTCGCTGCCTTTTGCTTCCAAGAAGCTCCTTACGACTGTCCATACATTTTTTCCATTCTTTGATTGTCATGTCTCCACTTCTTTTAGAAACCCGGTATGGACAGTTGAGATTCGTAGGAAGACCTGGTTGTATGTTCAAAACATGAAGGCTACTGTGCGTATACATCATATGAGGCACACAATCATTCGGGATTATCTGTTGAAAAACATAGTGATAACTTCGTAGTTAGCAATGATGTACTAGCTAGTTTTAGAAGTATGCAAAAAGATGCACGGATGTCATAATAGTAAAAAATCATACCAGGGTATACCAGGGTATCTCCATGGTAGTTACCATAGTTCAACACGTGCACTAGTGGCACGTATTGACCATAATGTTGAGGAGTTCGATTGTAGACATTGTAATTCTCAAGATCAGTACAAAATGCAATCAGATGATTTTTCTCCTGGTAAGTTAATTCGGAGCCATCGGTGTAGTGGGTTTTGTCTACCATCTTCCGCACATTCTTTGAAGAATGAAAATAAGCTGTCAACTATTTTGAAATAAACAATATAAATTACTTAATAACTATGTTAAGCTCACATGGGGGAAGAATTGGAGGTGTATCCACAAGGACCCAAATCTCCATATTGTCTTGCTCGATTGTAGGATCACCAAGATCCATGGTGAAAAGCATACCCTCATCAAAACCATACATCTTGCAAAGTGCTTCCCAATTTTTGCAATCAAAATGGGTTACACTCTCAGCATTGTACAACTTTACTTTAAAATCCACACCATGATGGGTCCTTAGGAGAATTTTTTTGGTTTCCATACTTTCATGGTCTTCAAAACCCATCCTCTCCAAGACATAGCGTCTTGCATAGCATGGGATAAGATAGTCGAATTGGAAAAGATGAAAATACACGTTAAAATAGTTGAAGTCGTGCTTAATTACGAAAAAAACTATTGTCGCCGCTGCGTACCGTATGAACATCAAAGGTCTCCTCGAGCTTAATGCTGAAGAGTCGATCTTCGTCCAGCTCGATGAACCTGTCGCACATACCTCGGTCGTTGTGGCACCAGTCGCACTCCCCCGGGCGGTTTTCGTTGTCCGAGTATGACATTTCTGGCCTATGTACTAAAAAACCTAAATTAGATCATTATTATTAATCACGGGTTGACTATCGGTGATGGTACATAGCTCCTCCTTTCATTCCCGAGTGCATTATTACACCAAATTGTCTAGCACACGGGAATGAAGGAGAACTTTTCCAATATGAGCATTCAATAAGCAAAACCAAATCATAAAATAAGCAAAACCAAATCATAAAATAAAGTAGTATTCAAATTAGCATGCATTCAATTATAAGCAAAAGTACATCATCTCTTGTGTCCGTACATCGTCGAATATTATCACTAATATAGCATCACTAATACAGCTAGAACCGTAGCGCCCGACGGGTATTGTCGCGGGCGGTGGACACCCAAAGATAAGGAACCATGACAGGATCATAGCTCCAGTGAGATCCCTGAAGAATCTGCCAGGTATTGTCGAACCTGCCCTCCAATGCAACTATGTAGCGACGGACGTGCTCGTCCTCCTTGCTGACACAATGACGTACCACCTCCGCGGTGTCCGGAAGCCTCGGCACTGCCACTGGCCCACGCGACCGCCACCAAACAAGGATCGGGTCAACAACGGGTTGCCTCCTCACCAACCTACGTCCCCCGGAAGGTAGCACCTCCCAATACCAGCCCGGCGGAGCCCAGTCCCGAACATGGCCCTGATCAAGCAGGCCTCCACCGCCGAGTCGACGACGACGAGGATGCGGGATAGGCATCGCCGACATCGATCCGGGAACTACTTCTATATATTGTTAAATAAAGTAGTTTTATTAATTAAATCAACTAGTTCAACTACTAAGCACTTACTATAAATAAATAAAGTAGTACTTACTAAAAACAAACTACTTCTATATATAGTAAAATAAAGTAGTTTATTAAATCAACCAATTATATTAAACACTTTCTCTTCTTATTTTTTTCCTTTTTCCTCTATTCTAAATTTGAACTTATTCATAAATGACTTAATCACTCACAATTTTCCTATACATACACAATAAATTGACAAAGAAAATATTATGAACAAAAAAATCATTAAAATTCTATGAACAAAATTACAACACAAAAAAAATCATAAAAATTCTATGAACAGAAAAAAATCATAAAAATTTGACATATTCGATCTTTGCATATATATGAACATACAAAGATGCATATTCAACAATAATATCACCAAAAAAATCTATTAACAGAAAAAAATCTAACACAATATGAACAAATTAATTACACAATATGAAAAAAATCTAACAGAAAAATCTATGAACTACACATCTAAATTACTACACATCTAACAAAAAAATCCTAACAAAATTAACTACACATCTAAATTAACTACTACTAACGTCAAACTAAATTAGTTGCTCATGACGACGGCGACGGCGACGGTGAGGTGCGGCGCGGGGCGGGGCGGCGCGGCGACGGTCAATGGTGAGGTGCGGCGGCGCGGGCCGGCGCGGGGTGACGACGGCGTCGGGGCGGCGCGGGAAGGGGCGGTGCGGGACGGCGTCGGGGCGGCGCGGGACGAGGGCATGGCGAGGGCTGGCTCGGGCAGCCTGCCGGCGTCGTGGATGGATTCGCCGTCGTCGAGGGAGAGGAGGAGAGATCGAAGTGGGGATGGGCGGTTTTGAAATTTTCCTAAGTGCTACTTATATAGCAAAGGCATTGGTCCTGGTTCGTGGCACCAACTCGGACCAATGCACCCCTTTAGTCCCGGTTGGTGGCACCAACCGGGACCAAATGCCTCTTTTCAGTAGCCCAAAGGGTGGGAAACAAAGACCTTTGGTCCCGGTTGGTGTCACAAACCGGGACAAAAAAGAGGCATTGGTCCCGGGTGGTGCCACCAACCGGGACCAAAGGTCGTGTGCTGGAACTGGCGCGGTGCGGTGCTATGTTTAGTCCCACCTCGCTAGCCTAGAGGGGCTCGGAGTGGTTTATTAGCCCTGCCGAACCAACCACTTCGAGCTCCTCTCTACTGCAGGCTTACGGGCCTAAAATCACTCTCTGTGCGTGTGGGCCTATTGAGCCTACTGCGGGCCCTGTAGGTGGCACTTTTTTTATTTTTTCCCAGTTTTTTGCTTTCCTTTTTGTTTCTAATTACTTATTTATTTTCTTTTACGATAATTCTTTTTGCTATTAAAGTTTGTAACAAGATTCTAATTACTTATTTATTTTCTTTTATGATAATTCTTTTTGTTTTTAATGTTTTGAAAAAAATTCTAATTACTTATTTATTTTCTTTTATGATAATTCTTTTTGCCATTAAACTTTGTAACAAAATTCTAATTACTTATTTATTTTCTTTTATGATAATTCTTTTTTCTTTTAATGTTTTGAACAAAATTCTAATTACTTATTTATTTTGTTTTATGATAATTCTTTTTGCTATTAAACTTTATAACAAAATTCGAATTACTTATTTATTTTATTTTATGATAATTCTTTTTGCTTTTAATGTTTTGAACAAAATTCTAATTACTTATTTATTTTCTTTTATGATAATTCTTTTTGCTATTAAAGTTTGTAACAAAATTCTAATTACTTATTTATTTTGTTTTATGATAATTCTTTTTGCTATTAATGTTTTGAACAAAATTCTAATTACTTATTTATTTTCTTTTATGATAATTCTTTTTGCTACTAAAGTTTGTAACAAAATTCTAATTACTTATTTATTTTTCTTTTATGATAATTCTTTTTGCTTTTAATGTTTTGAACAAAATTCTAATTACTTATTTATTTTATTTTATGATAATTCTTTTTGCTATTAAACTTTGTAACAAAATTCTAATTACTTATTTATTTTCTTTTATGATAATTCTTTTTTGCTTTTAATGTTTTGAACAAAATTCTAATTACTTATTTATTTTATTTTATGATAGTTCTTTTTGATATTAAACTTTGTAACAAAATTCTAATTACTTATTTATTTTATTTTATGATAATTCTTTTTGCTTTTAATGTTTTGAACGAAATTCTAATTACTTATTTATTTTCTAATGCATTGGTCCCGGTTTAAGCCACCAACCGGGACCAATGGTGGTGGGCCAGGAGTGAGGCCCATTGGTCCCGGTTCGTCCCATCAACCGGGACCAAAAGGTCCAGACGAACCGGGACTAATGGCCCACGTGGCCCGGCCGGCCCCTGGGGCTCATGAACCGGGTCCAATGCCCCCATGGATCCCGGTTCTGGACTGAACCGGGACTAATGGGCCGACCCGACCTAGACCTTTGACCCATTTTCTACTAGTGAAAAGAGCCTGTACCCACTTGTATGTACTCTGCACACGTGAACTCGACATGTTGTCTCTTGCTGCTTCTGAAGCAGAACTGAACTGAAGCTTAAACTGTATGTGCAAGAGAAGAGCTCGATGAGCTACACGGCCCCACGCATGACGAGCAGGAGGCCCACGGAGGAGGAGTCGCTTGTTTACAGTAGGAAGATTGGCTTATGCCCTGGTGCATACATGCATGGTATTTTCAGTAGAGATGATTCAAAATCAAATCAGTCGCTTGTTTTACTATATTGTGAATTTGTGATTGTGTGCAAAAGGGACACATGTTCAACTAATTAGATCAGTTTGTTAACTAGAACATGTTATTGGGAATAAACACAAATCAATTGTCAGCACAAGAAACGTGGGATGCATTAGAAGTCATTGCTGTTATTGTTATAATGTTTAATCTTAAAAAAGTATACCTACTCTCTCACATGGTTACTGATACGCAATTTTTGTTTGCCTCTTCTCGTGCTGTAGGATGGAACTGGAACCAAACTTGGTAGTTGAAATAATTCCGTGTCGTAAGTTGCATATCCTAAACAGTAATTTATGACATTTCGTTTTCGTCCTTATGATATAAAGTTCAGTGTTTCTTTCATTATGTTTCATGGTAATGATGCGTTGTATATGTTTTAGTGAATGGAGGAATCTGAGAACACATTGTGATTTAACCTTACCCTGTTAAATGCTTACATGAATGTTCGTCCTGTTCAATTAAAGATAGCCATGATTATAGGAATGTTATCTTTCTACAAGCATGTTTGTGTGTAGATATAAACATGATTCTCACAACCCTTCCTAATTTGTAATGCAAATACTTGACTAATGTTGGATGTTGCACAACCAACTTTCCACTTTTATCACAAAAGTGAGAAGACTAGCGAAGTGGTTGGTGTCGGCGTGAAGAAACTTGAAGCTGCCATGCATGCAAAGTCTCCACAGGTAATATCTTATTTTCATCTTTTTTCTTACAGTGACAGCGCACTCCTGTTTCAATGATCTTGCCTGCTGCTAAGTAAACAAGAATATACAAGAATGGCCATGATAATCTGAATCTTGTAGGCTTGTAGCTAAACTAGTTGCCGAAAGGCGCAAGTGATGTGTACCGAAGGATTCAGAGATCATGTCCACTTCTTGTGATTAATAACAGCACCGTATGTTGGTCTTGACTAAGTTTTGCTATTTTTGTTTAACTTTGTAGTTGTAAGAGCTGGCAATCTTTTTTACTTACTATTCATGAGAAAAGTTGCATACTTATAATTTAACTATAGTGGGAAAATATTACTTGCTAGGGATGAACACCAAACTGTTGCAGGGGAAAAAATTTAAACATCTCACTACTTTTTTATGCACTCATGACACCTATTTCAATTGGTCTTCTTTCAAGTGTTACAACTTCAAGTATCCTTGTGAAAACCACAAGACCATTATCGATTGTGATAATTATATGAATCTTGGAGATGATAGTTCTTGTGTATTTTTCATTTCACAGGCGGCGACGACTATAATGAGGATCACGGTAGCAGTGAAGTCAGAACCGGCAAGCAGGGAGGAGGGCAACCAGCTTGAAAGCAGACTTCATCCCGAGAAAGGCACTTATTCACCCTTATTTTGCAAATAGTACTTATCCTTAATAGGTTTTTATCTCAGAGCCGGAAATAATATACCCAATTCATATGCAATGAATACACACGAAATATATGAATACTAATGAAGGCCATGTGTCTTTCTTATTTCATGCACTCTATGCCCAGTTACCTACTTAAGAGTTTCAGTTGGTTGCATATTTCTCGTGCCACTGAAATATGTAATGTGAAACCCGCTCCCATCTGCTCTCATTGTATAAGAGTGTAACTTTTTATATAACCAGAACCCTTCCAGGTGTTAGATTTATAGTGAATTACTACTTAGTTTACTATTCAGGATGTTCCCATATTTTTCTTGGGTACAGTTAATAATTTTCATGTTTTATGCAGGTTTGGTGTGGTTAATTCAACAGTTATATCAACATGTACTAAAAATCTAATTATTTTCTCTTGTCGTTCTTTTGTGGTTAATTCAAGGAAGACCCTACATCTAAAGGTAACACAACAGTTATATCATAATTCCATTGCTGGATTTCTAGAAGAATGAAAAAGGGAGAAATGGTTGTTTCATTTGGTGTGCGAATCTGGTTTAAAGTGTGCGTGCTTATATCTGGAAGATCTTGGTTTCCTAGCAGTGAATGTTGGTGTGGGGATGCAGGGAGGGGGAACAACTTGAAGATGGGTAGCACTATATAGTTTCCTAGCGGTGAATGTTGCCAGCTTCTTACATTTTATTTGTATCATAGTCAATTTGTTCGTTTTGATTTATAGCCTTGTATATGTTCACCTCTATTACCAGATTTCCATAATGGAAGGTCGTCTGGTGTATTTGAATGTTGCCAGTTTATGTGGGCCAACAACCAATGAGCTTATGTCAAAACAAGCATGACATCTCTTTGATTATTTTAGGGTCCTGTCATGCTTGGCGTGTAAGTGAATCTTGAGAATTCATTGGATGTTCCACGGGTGTGCAATCGAACTTGTATGACTTGACATACAAATGCATTATTCATAATGAAGATAGTATAATTAAGTAATTAAAAAATTATTCCATAATTCTGTAAAAAAAGATGGCATCTTTTTCTAGGTAACTAAGTGATAATGGTAAAAAAATACGTTTTTGGACATGTCTACAAGGTTGGATCGTTGAGATATTAGGAAGTGTGCATTAGTACTCCCCATGAAAAAACAACTGGCGGGGAATGAGAAAAGCCCACGAACTCCAGATTTTTTTTGATGTGTTTGTATTTGAATTTCTGTGTCTTGATAGAAGTTTAAAGAAATATGACTAACAGTATGCACACCATCAATACACACATGCACTCACACATGGTCGGTACCACCACTATCCTAACCATTTAACTACTGGTTGGTTCAAAAATATTTTTTCCGGGCAGGGGCACATGTCATTTTTTTCCTTCACCATAGACCCTGAATTTGCTTAACTCTAGACGTGTCAATGGGCTGCTTAGCTTACACATGGTCTGGACGTGGCAAAGCTTATCCTGAAGATGGACTCAAGAAACGGTGGCTTCTAAGTTAAGAAGCTCAGAAATTGATAGTTCATTCTATAGCCTTATCCCTGAGGTAAAGAAGTGCATGCGATCTATGGAGGAGTACATGGTGGCATGGGTGAGATGCTTGGCTTAGGGATCCGCTCATTGGCTAGCGGAGGAGGGTTGTGCGAATAAGTTATATATAAAACTTGGGTTAGGTATCCGTCGGATCGTATTCATGATGTTATGAAATAAAAAACATATTTTATACGTTGGATCGTATTCATCTATAGCTGGATTTACCAAATCCGCCTCCCTAGACATCGGCGGATGCGCCCGGTCAGTGTCTGATTGTGTCCGTTTTGAGCCATTTTTTGTCTGTGCATGCAGTCATGTTCCACATTTTCTCCCTCACTTGCATGTTATTGGTGGAGATGAAGAGGAAGAAAGAAAAGAAAGAAAGATGGACCGTGACATATCCTCTCCATATATGGTGTCAATAGAGGGTTTGCGGACAACCCGGACGTATAGGACATTAGGGATGATATAAGGGGTGTGGTTGGGTCACCTTTTTTCCTTCTCTCTCATGTTTGGTCACTGACCAGGCGTGTCCAAGGACATTTGTGGAGGATTGAGAGTATGAAGTGTGTTACTTGATTGTCGTGTTAGCTGAGATGACATTGTTCTCGCTTATTTTAGCTAGCTCCATCATTAGCATCTTAACTTCTTTTCAAAAGCCCGTAGCAACACATGGCCATAGAATCCGTTATTAACATCATAATTTAGTTTCAAAAGCCCGTAGCAATGCACGGGCATTCTACTAGTTTGATATAAGGGGCCAGGTGGAAATAATAGAGAAGCAATCCTATTCCAATCAACATGGTGACCTAGTTTGGTTGCCTGGGACTTGTATATAGGTAGCTAATGTGAGGTAGCGCGTTCAAATCCCACGTTAACCATTATTTTTCTGTCGCGTATGAGCAGGCCGATCAGCGCGTTGCCGAAGGCCCAGGTGGGTGCGTGGGCTGATCCAGATGTTGAAGAGCAGACTACAGCAAGGAGAAAACAGAAAAGTTGCCACATGTATTGCAGGTTGATTATTAATTAGGAAAAGATTTGTGTGCACTACTCATTGTTTGTTTGTGATGATCGACGTGCATGTGTTTGCATGAATTCGAGTTTTCAAAAGTATGGGTTAAGGTTCCAAATGTGGACATTTGAGGGATGGATCGGCACTGTCCGCAGTAGCGTCCGCGGATGTATAAGGCCCTGGATTCGCCCAATTCAATTGTAGATGCTCTCACCGTCTTATTTTTATTTATGTTTAGCCGGAAACTTGGAAAGCAAAAGCCATGCCATCCAAAGAATGGGAAGAATGCGTGCAAGCACTGCAGAGGCCAACGAAACCGATTTCCGAACATGAAGGAAACAAAGAAAAGAGTTCTTAAGGTAAGGTAAACAGGGGCAAGCTTCATTGATAAAAAATAGAGGGAAGCTTCATAAAAGCAAACGGCGCGCGAAAATAAACGGCGACCACCGGTGCAAGCGATATACCAATAATATTGGGTCACAATTCAAACGATTTTCCTCGTCAGTTTGTCTAATTCACATCTAGATGTTTTTTTAAGGATGTCACATCTAAGCACCCACAAATATATAATGCAGCAACAAGAAAAAAACTAGGGGAAAAAAGAAGATCACAAACAAAGTGGATATCAGCTTAGATATGACATAATTATGTCACATCCAGATGTGTCCTAGACATATCCTTTCCTCGTCACGTCCATCTCGCTATATCTCTTGATGCCGAAACAAAGATTTATCCCACAGGTACAATCTTCTGAAGACGCCACATACGTATTATGCCCTGGTCCCGACTGTCAACAGTAAGCGTCAGAAACTATGGCATCTATAGCTGGACTTAACAAATTTGGCCCCCAAACATTCACGGAAGGCCCCGGTTAGTGTCCGGGTGTGTCCATTTTGAGTCCCTATTTATCCGCGCACATAACTATATCTTATATTTTTTTTATATGCCCGGTCACATGCATGTGATTTGTTAAGATGAACAAAGAGAAAGAAAAGAAAAAATAAAAAAATAAAAAATATGGGTGTGTCTAGTCGATTGATGACATCAGCATACGTATATGACATCAGCATCTGTACAAACCAAGCTTGCTTTGTTTATGAAATTGGTTGCGTGTTTTTTGCTGTGGCTTTGTACTTCTACCGGGCTTTTATCTCATCTTTTCCCCTGTGATCCGTTGCTTCGTTGCTTGATCTTTTCCTCTCCTTGTACTTGGGTTGTACGACTACAAATAAAAATATGTGTTTTGTATCCAGCTACAACCTTAACGAGTGAGGTAATTTTTTTAGTTCAAATAATAGCATTTTTTTGCCGGAAAAATTCTTGTATATGCAATATGATGCATGCTTGCAGTGTTTTTTATATGGGCATGTAACTTCTTGTCATTTTTCATTCATGCAAAATACAAATTGAAGAAAAAAAATAGTTTTGTGATTGCTATTGCTTGCGCGAGCTATGAAGTTGCTGCCTGCGGTTGTTAAAGTACATAAGGACAAAGGTCAACACACAGGTGTATACAGTATATACATCATTTTTGTTACACGAACAATTTTTTAAAAAGTGTGTGAGCATTTTCTTAAAATCACATGAGCATTTTATTAAGAACCGTGGACAATTTTCATTTTTATGGACAGTTTAAAAGAAATATGAATTATGTTTTCAAATACATAAACACTTTTTTTATGTATGGACATTTATTAAGAACTGCATGAACAATTTTAGAAAATTGTTCATAGCGTATTGAAAAAATGTTCACTGCATATTCGAAAAGTGCTCACTTATTATTTTTAGAAAAACTTGAACCTCTATTGTTAAAGTATTCATATACACAGAAGGAAATGTATTCCTACTAATGGGAAATGAAAATCATATTAAAGGGGGGGGAGCAAATTAACCAGATAAACAAGAGGAATTTAAAAAAAAATAGAAAAACAAAAATGAAAAAAGGAAACAAAGGATAAAAACAGAATAAGGGAAAGGTAAAGGAAAATGAAAAGAAAAATTGATGTTAAAAAATTAGAAAACAAATTCATAGTTGCAGCCTTGTTGTACCGCTCGCATTTGCGGGCTGATTGTGACACATGCAGTTAAAGGTTTAGTGCTATACATGCAACTGGCTGACATCCCTTCGCGTAAGTTGCAGTCGAGGGCGACACTTGCAGTTGCGTGCCTAGTGACAGATATGCAATTGCCGCCTCTACCCCTAATAAACACCACAGAGTTGCACTCGGGCGACACTTGCAGCTGCATGCCTAGCGGCAGACATGCATCTGCCGTCAACCATCGACAAAACACCACAGACCATAGAGTTGCAGTCGTGTTGGAGACATGCAGTTGCACTTAGGGATGACACTTGCAGTTACATGCCAAGTGGCAGACATACAACTGCCCCTCCTGACTGACAAACATCATAGAGTTGCAGTCGTGGGCGACACTTGTAGTTGCATGTCTAATGAAAAACATGCAACTGCCCTTCACCGACAAAACACCACAAGTTTGTAGTCGCATTGAAGACATGTAGTTGCACTCGGGGCCAAAACTTCCAATTGTGTACCTTTTAGGAAGACATGCCAACTGCCCCCCCCCCCCAACAAACACCACAGAGTTGTAGCCGTGGGACAAACTTGGAATTGGATGCCTAGTGAAAAACATGAAACTTCCCTCTTCCAACAAAACACCACTGAGTTGTAGTCGCATCGAAGACATGTAGTTGCACCCGAGAATGACACTTACATTTGCATGCCTACTGGTAGACATGCAACAACTCCTTCCCCTGAAAAACAACATAGAGCTACAGCCATGGCGATACTTGTAGTTGCATGCCTAGTGGTAGACATGCAACTGTCCCTCCCCCGACGAAACACCACAAAGTTGTAGTTGCCTTGAAGACATGCATTTGCACTTGGGGGCGACACTTGGAGTTGTGTGTCTAATGGCAGACATGCAACTGCCCCTAGCATCGAAAAGCACCATAGAGTCGAGGGCGACATTTGCAGTTGCATGCCTACTGTCAGACATGCAACTACCCTTTCCCCTCCCGTGCTCACTGACAAAAAAAGGCCAGCTGCAGTTGTTTGGGTAGACATGCAGTTGCATTCGAGGGCAACACTTGCAGTTGCATGCCTAGTGTCGGACATGCAACTACCTCACTCCGCCCACACACTTTCTCCAGCTGCCCTCTTGCAAAACAAGGGTCGGTTGCAATTGAGGGCGACACTTGGAGTTGCATGGCTAGCATCAGACATGCAACTGCCCCTCCCCCTCTCCTACCGCCCACCGATAAACAAAGGTCAGTTGCAGTCGGGTGCGTTGACATGCAGTTTCACTCAGGGCGACACTTGCAGTTGCATGCCTAGTGCAGACATGCAACTCCCCCCCTCTATTGCCACCCTCCAACGAAACAAATGACAATTCAAGTCGGATGGGTAGACATATAATTGCAATCGGGGGCGACACTTGCAATTGCGTGCCTACAGTCAGACATGCAACTCCGCCCCCTCCTGACGTCCTCCGACATAACAGAAAGATTAGTTGGAATCGGGTGGGTAGACATGCAGTTGCACTCAAGGACGACACTTGCAGTTGCATGCCTAGTCTGAGGCATGCAACTACCCCCTCTCCTGCCGCCCATCGCTAAAAGCAAAGTCAATTGCAGCCGCTTGTGTAGACATGCAGTTGTAGTTGAGGGCGACATTTTCAATTGCATGCTTAGTGACAAACATGAAACTACTCCTCCCCTCTCCCGCTATTCTCCGACAAAATAAAGGTCAGTTGCAGTCGAGGGCAACACTTGAAGTTGCATGCCTAGTGTCAGGCTTGCAACTTTACGGTGTACGCCCGTGAAAAAAAAGAAAAAACATAGCATATAAACACAATAAAAAATTGCTTTTGGCTAATACACAAAGAAAGAAAGTAAAAAATATAAAAAATATAGACATGATACAAATAAGCAAATAAAAAGAGTACATGTAGAAAAGGCAACCACATCTCAGAATAAAAAATTAAGACAACAACATGTGAGAATAAAAATTGTTCATGCGTGTCAAAATGTATGTTCCTAAAAGAAGAACACATCAGCGACTGAAACACAGGGCGATGGAATTGGGACAGCTAATCTCGTCGACTGAGACTTCCTAAAGTCTCAATCGACTGAGTTTTAGCGTTCCCCAAAAAATATAATCCGCAATTAGTCAAATCCTATATGACAGACGCAGGACCACTGGTCGGATATGTCTGGGCACTCCTCATACTCAACCCATATATTGGGGCAATATGAGAAGTATCAGATATCCCGGATGTTAAGGAAGGCTTTGAAAGGTTCGGTTGGGTTAACTTGTTTCTTCTCTTATCTGTCCGGTTAGTGGTCTTAAATTCGTCTGATCAATTTGAGGAGTCCGGCAGTAGATGCTCTAGAGAGAAAAGAGTCATGCGTACAGTGACTTTTTTTTTGACAAACAGACTGGCTTTTGGTGTTGGTAAATGAATGATGCACTTGAGACGCAAATGCCAGGGAGATGGTCGTATACTGCAACTGTGGTGCCTGAGACCGAGAGCGACGAGAGATCCGTGCAGGAGGGGGACAAGCGGGCATCTCGGATTGAGGGGGAAACGCCATGCAGATATAAGCGAGGGGCAGCAGGCTTCACATGTGGACGAGACGACGGACTCTCGCTCTCAGGCTTTCAGCTGCTGCTGCAGCATTCTCGCGAGAAACGAGGCATGTAGCTGCGTATGTGTGTCCCTCCTGCATGCTGGCTGCAAATTCTTGACGAAACTGCAGGTTGTCCATATGACCGGTTAGGGATGAACGGCTCTGCCAGTAGGCCAGGCCGGGTTGGAGGGGGAGGACCAGCAGACAGCCCCAGACTGGATGAGCTTGGATTAAAGTAACTCCAACGGGGCGACCCAAACGGACGCGCGCTTTGTCCGTTTTTTGTATGTTTGGGTCGGTCAGGCGGACGTGCACATTCGTATTTTAAAATGGATCAGCTTGACCGCCCAACGGGGAGGTCGACCCAAATATACCGGCGTGAAAAAAAAATAAGTTGCACGAAATAAACATAAATAAACATAATTAAACATAAAATGGCCGGTTAAACGATGGCCAAAGTCCACCTAAATCTAATAAACATTAAATAAAATATAAAAAAAAGTCTGCGTCCGCCTGCTGCCGCCCCGCACGCTGCCCTAGACGTCATCGGTCTTGCCCTTGCCCTTGCCCTCAACGCCGCCGTCGTCGGTGAGGTCGATGAAGACCGAAGCAGGGCCAGCCCACCCGAACGCCGCCTGGTACGCTGCTAGGGCAGCCTCCTCCGGCGTCTGCTGGGGCGGCGGCATTGCGGCAAGCCGCGCATGCTCCTCCTCCTTCTCCTCGAGCCGAAGCGCCTCGGCGTCGCGTTGGAGCATGGCCTCGTAGCGCATCTACTCCTCGCCGTCGGCCTGCTCCTGGCGGAGTCAGTGCTCCTTCCATCGCTCGAGGTGGGCCGCCTCCTCCTCTGGCGTGGCGGCGAAGTGGACGGGAGGCACGCTCACCAACTCGCGGTACTGACACGTCCACGAGTAGGCCTCCTCCGGCCAACTGGGTGGAGGCGGGGAGCGCTTACGCGACGGCTCCGGCTCCGGCTCCGGCTTGGGCTGGACGGGCGACGACGGTGGAGGCGGCGGCATGAAGAGCGGGGTGTGGACGGAGTCCCCCGCCGCCGACAGGGCAAGGGCTTGCTCCAGCCCATCCCAGTGCGCATCCTCGTCGATACGGCTAGCCTCCAGCGCGTGCTGCAGGGCCTCCTCGAGGGCGGATTGGTACTCCGCCTCCGCCTCCATGTCCTCCGGCTCTACCTCCGGGGCGGCGGTGGGACGGCGTCGACACCCAAGCGCCGTTGCTCCTCGTGTTCGAGGGCGAACTAAGCCTCCCAGTTGGGAGAGTTGACGGCGTACTCGGGCAGCCGACGCTGCTTCGGCATGAGCAGCGCGCAGCGCCGGCGCACCTCGTCGTCGTGCGTCCGCTGGGTCCGCGGAACTGCCGGCACCGGGATCCGGTTTGGATCCAAATGCCAATGGTGCGGCAGCGTCACATCGAGGTAGGGGAGGGGCTGCCTGTACTCCCAGTGCCACCGCGCTTGGTGCACCAGGATGTGCAGGCACCGGCGTTCAGGGCGGAAACGCGCCGACGATGGAGGGGGAGGGGGAGCACGGGATGACGAGGTGCCAGGGGTGCCCTTGCCCTTGCCCTTGCCATTGCTGCTGCTGAAGAGGTCCATGGCGCGCGCTAGGGTTTGCGATCGCCGGCGAGGAAGCAAAGGGAGTGGTGGGGGGCCAGATTTGAACGGGAGAAGTGGATGAGGCCGACCCCGCCGCACGCATGGTTAAAAAAGGACGCGCGCACTGGCTGACGCGTGGGCCCGCTGTCGGTGGTCGTCATAAATAAGACGACCGATGACGGTTGGGTGGCCGCCAGGTGGGGATGCGGCGGACGACAAGGAGACGCGCGGCGCGTCCGCTTCGCGTCTGCGCCGACACATTCCAGGCGTAATTTTGGGCTGGAAATGGGTCGGCGCGGACACCAGACGGACACGATTTAAGTTTGGGTCGGCGCATTGGACCGCCATTTTTGTCCGCGCTAATCCAAACAGACGCGGACGGACGAAATGGGTCGCTCCATTGGAGTTGCTCTTAGACTTTCATTTTTTGATCATTCTTGACAGATTATCAGGAGGTTCATATGGGCTCATTGCGCCACATGCATCATTCTGATTCCTGACCACTCCCGAGCCAAGCAGGTAGCTTGCCAGAAGCTACTCCTGAATCCTTGTCGCTCAAGTTTGGAGCTGGGACGGCACACATATTCAGCAGCTCGTCGGCGGATCAGTCGTCGTCGGATGAGCTTGGAATTAGGCTTTAGTTCTCGCCCCTGCCTCCTGCCTGCCTGCCTGCCTGCTGGGCGCTAGCGGTAAAACTATATACTGGCTGCATTCAGTGGTAAAAGGTTGAAAAACTCCTTCTGCATGCATGCACACAGTAGATAAAAGATGAAACACGTTCTGCAAAATGTATGGCACCAAACGGGCTGCTTTCGTCTATGTGGTGCATGAGGCAGAAAGTTCAGACGAGGTGGGTCGCGTGCTTGATCGAGTTACAGGCTACGATTTGGACTGCTTAGCTCCTATATATATTCTAGTGCATGGTACTGTTGCCGTGTAAAGTTGCTTTATGTAACTTTTAAAAGATTCGAGACACGATGAACAATATGTGGATCGTCTTCCACAGGAAAAGCGATCCATCAATCTCTATTGCTTCAACAATTCGATCACTTCTAATGCCCGTTGAAGATGGCAGAAGCCACTCTAGCTAGTAGAAAACGATGAACCTATACAGTAGGTGAATTCCTATGCAATTTATCAAAGAAGATAGTCCTTTCTTTTCGCCTATGAAATAATTAATCAACTCCTCTTCCAAAGTTAACACCTATGTAGTTGCAGCATCTCAAGAACTCAACGCGAACTCGCTGCAACACTGTCAGAGAACGGACACACAGAAAGACCAAGTTTCCGACTTCACACGATTCCGGTACACGTAAACTGTCACCTCTCTTCCGAATTCTAAGATGTTTTGAATATCTCAATATGGACTACATATAGACTAAAATGAATGAACAAATACATTAAAACGTGCTTATATACATATGATTAGGAAAAAATTAAAACATCTTATAATTCGGAACGGAGGAAGTACTTGCTAGAAACTTGAGCAATGGATTTATGTGCATAACAAAACATCCCTTTAAACCTGCCGCACAGCCTTCATCTGTATGACACGGAAGTTTTGCCTCATTTCAACAGATTTCACTCACCCAAGCGCCTTTGGTAAGAAGATCTGTAAGTTGTTCATCCATACCAACATGTTGATGCATTCTCTGATGAGGTTAAATTTTGTATCAATGTGTTTGCTTCTCTTGGAACGCAACTGGTGATCCCAATACAATCATCATTAGACTCAACGACAAAAAAAGGGTTGTTCCGCACCACTGAAACCTAGGCGACACGGGCATCCCCTTTTCGCCGCCGTTGGAGGACACCACTGGGCAAAGCCTATGTGGTGGCGGCGGCCTTCTTTTCTGTGTTAGCCCATGTTGTCTCCGACGGCTGGCGGTGGATCCCCAGTCTGAGGCGAATGCAACAACGGCGTCAGCTCCCGAGCATGTGGCGGCGGAGGGGATATTCTCGCATGTGCTAACTCGTGCGGTCTCCAGCGGCTGACGGTGGGTCCCTAATCAATGTCTAATGCAGCATTATGGTCGGTTCCCAGGTGGGTGACAACGGTGGCTCCCTGGCTCGCGGTGGTGTGCGCCTTTTGGCATTGTGGGACGATCACCTCCACTAAAGCTGGTGGTTATTGCTAGCAATCCTAGCAATGTTGGGCTCCCCAATGTAGGAGTTTGTAGTAGGAAACAAAAAAATTCCTCAGTGAGAAACCAATGCATCAGTCCGTGGAGGTATCAATATCTTGCAATCGTTGAATGCCCTGCATGTAACATCCCAAATTTTTAATTTAGAATGTTATACATAGGTCATCATATGCATATCATATTTTATTACATTTTGGTTGATCCTAGAAATTTTAAGCAACTCAAGGACCCACGGAGAGAGTTGGGGATTTTATTATTTTCATATTTGAGTTTTCTTAAATTTTGAAAAGAGGATCATTTGGTTTTAATCATTTCTCTCTCTGAGTATTTCCAATGTTAAAACAAAAGAGAGGAGATAAAATGACTTCTCCACAATAAAAGAAATAACGGAGGGAAAATGTTAAAATCAATTAAGATTTTATTTGGACTTTTATTGTTATTTTATTTGAATTAGGAAAAAAATGCATTTATAAAATTGCATTAGTGGCCCAAATAAATGTTCACTTTGTCCGCAATAATATTAGAGGACCGTGTAAATTTATTTTAGGATTTTTGGAATCCGTTTAGTATTTCTTTTGTTTGTTTTTCCGTGTCAAATTTATTTAAAAAGAAAACAACACACCGACATAATGGGCCGTGCCCGACCCGAACACTGCCCGGCTGGCCTTTATAAGGGCGAGGCCCGACCCCGCCAGCCCAAGCCGCCCTGCCGCCCGAAACCCTAGCCGCTGCCGCCTCCTCGTCTCGTCGCAGCCGCCGCCGACCGCCCGCCCGCCGGAGTCGTCGCCTCCGTTGACCGCTTGCCGCCGGAGTCGCCGCCGCCCCGATCCCGCCCCCGCCACTCGCCGGAGGTAGCCGCCACCGCCGCCGTCCCGGTTTTTCTCGGTAAACCGTTCGGTTTTTTAGAAACCTAGATCTGTTTTTTTAAATAGATCATTCGATTTTTTTCGGTTTAGTTATTTAGCGGACGTTTGTCCGTACGTTCGTTTTAACGAACGGTGTTCGTCAATTAGTCGCAGATAGCGAACGTTCGTTCGTTAGCATGTTCGTCTCGTTTTATTTTTCCAGGGTTTTCCGCGATTATTTTCGATCGCGATTTCTGCCCTGATCTTCGTTTTAGTTTATCTTTTTGCTCGTTTATCCAAACTAGATGAAACAAGCGCCTAGATCTTCGTCTCGAAGTCCTCTTTCCGTTTAACCAACTTGAACAAGATTTTGGTACTGTAAAATTTGACTTTAGTCTAGATTAGTAAATGAATCTTGTTTTTTTCGTAGTTTGTGTTTCGTTGCTCCGTTTGATTTGATTCAATTTGCAAATCGGAGTTCTTCAGTTGAACTTTCTTGTTGGATTTTCTTATTTGAGTTTTACCTGTGCTTCTAGTTGGGTGCTTATGTATGTTATTGTTTGTTTGCGTTAGAATACCCGGAGTGTGAAGCGTGCTACTACGAGTCTCTAGGTTTTGCGAATCATCAACAAGGCAAGTAACACTTTGATCACACCTCTTTATTACCTAGTTTTTGTGCATTAATCTCAATCCTCAAACATTGCATGGTTAGGATCTGAATAACATGTGGGTTTGAGAAGTACATGATGAGGTAGAACCTATTGCCTTTTTATTATCAAACCTTTGGGAGTTACTTCTACGTTATGCTCAGGATTGCTATGCTATGCTTATAGACATGGATTGGGTGAGTGTATCCATGACAGATGTGAGTATTGTTAATTAATGGTTAACTTAAGGTGGCTACTTAAACACACATCTGGATGGATTGGTTGAGGCACCCTGGAGTACCCAGTGGTTGTCAGGGCACCTGGAGAATCCAGTGTTGTCCTAGGATATCCCAGAGTACCCGTGTGATCATCCTATGGTTCGCCACCCAGGCTCAAAGGGATCATAAGATTATTCATGCTAGAAACTTCCGTGTGCAGCCACAAGCCATTATGGGATCTGGCATAGTTGAATAAGTTGTGTGAACTCTTTCAGTGGTAGACTAGTAGATGTAGGGGATGTAGGTGGTACTGTCTACCCAGAGTAAAGAGTTAATGCTTCTGAAAGACTGTGTCTCGGTCATCCGTTTCTCAAACATCATGAAGTGCGAGAAATTCAACGGAGGAGATCGAGTCTTGTGGGGAAAAGTGCGCAAATCTCTGCAGAGTGTACAAACTAATCATGGTTAGCCGTGTCCCCGGTTATGGACATCTTGAGTATATGGTTCTTGGATTATCATGTTGATCTCATCACTCTAAATTAATTTGATTGGGTTAATTGATGATGTTTAATTGGTATTGAGTTGGAGGAACCTTCTCAATGTTTAAAAACCACCATGATAGTTAAATAAAATTTATTCCTTTGTTGTAGGGAAAAATTGGCTGTATGCAAAAACTATAACCATAGAGTTTTCCACCAGCCATATATGCATGTAGTGATAGCATTTACCTGTTCATTACTCTATGTGTTACATTGCCAACATATTCCATGTGTTGACCCATTTCGGGCTGCAACATATCATGTTGCAGACTTTCCAGACGACGAGTAAGGTGCTATAGGTCGTTGTCGTTCACTCAGCTATGCCATTGGAATTGATGGACTCACTTTATCCCCCAAGCCTTTCGCTGTTATCTTATTTAGATGGCCTTAAGCCATATTATTGTAATAAGTTCTCTTTTGAGACATTCGATGTAATAAGTGTGTGGTTGAAACTCTGTTATAAATCCTCAAGTACTATGCATGTCAGCATTACCGATCCAGGGATGACACTGATGCACAAAGACTAGACTGTTTGAGGTCTGGTCGCTACAAGATAGTATCAGAACACACGCTGACTGTAGGACACGACCACTAAGCTAAAACCATAGGTCACTCTTCTCTACTCATTTCTGACTCCTCTCCCTTTTCTACTCTATAGGGTGGCGGAATCAAGGAACAAGTTTACACAACTGGATGAAGATACACCTTTTGGACGACACTTGAAGGAAGTTAGTAGGTACCTGAACATCGGAATACCAAGCTTCACCGGGACCTACATCGCCACTTTACCAGAAGAGGAGCGTTGGATGATTTGAGTTCAAATTCCAGGAAGGACGTTCATGACAGTCACTAAGCCCATAGAGTTTTCCTTTGATGCACCAACCTTGAGTCTAGAAAGAGCATGGCATCCCACATCGCTATGGACGCATTGGAGAAGTTTACCACAAGGATCTTAAGGATACTATTTACCAAATATGTGGACGCCGAGATGAGCAATGGGAGATGATCAACACCAGGAGGAACATTTCCATTGCAGCTTTCATCCAGGAGTTAAACCAGCACATTTGTCGCCAGGAGAACCAGATGTGCGCATGCATGATAGATCTGAAGAAGGCAATGACCAGGATTTCAGAGCTGGAGGAAGAACTCAAGTCTACATGCGATGGATATGAGGAGGAAATAACGATGCTAGTGGAGAAGAATGACGATCTGACGAGGAAGCTAGGAGTATTCATGGGAGACCTCGCGCCAGGAGGAGATGACGACGATTCCAAGGACATTCATTCAGAGGACTACATCATCATCGACGACATTGAGTCAGACCCCGACGATAGCGATGATGACTATGTCGATGAAGCTGGAGTAGATATCATGGAGTCTTCTACCTATTAAAACTTATAGACGACCACCATATCAGTAGTAGTATTCTCCCATGTATATAGTATAGTCCGAGCACTTTTGTACGATAGTTAGACCGATTATATGCCCTTGTTTGAATTGATTGAAGTGATATGATTGTGTTTGTCTCATGTGCATATGGATAGTGTTTTCCCCTTAGACCTCATTTCTATTCTGTTTTCTCACCTTTCCTAAACCCATCAGATGCCTCCGAGACGTGACAATGGATTTGCTTTCCCACCGAAGCTCACTCAGTTGATCCAGCAGCAGAATACCCTGATGCAGTTGTTAGTTCAGAATCAAAACCAAGGAAACAACAACAACAACAAAAAAACACCACCACCACTACATGTTGATCACTTAGCCCGTTTTCTAAGGCTGAATCCGCCGGTGTTCTCTAGTAGCACCGAGCCGATTGTTGCAGATGATTGGCTCCGCAAGATTGGAAGGGAGCTGACCACTGTAGGATGCACAGATGTGGAGAGAGTGCGTTTTGCTGCACATCAGCTTGATGGACCCGCATCATCATGGTGGGAGAATTTCATAGCCACTTTGATGAGGACATGACTACCTTGGATACGACCAAAAATATTGCATAAATTCATATTTGTCAGGTGATTTCTAATGCAAACTATTCAATAGTCTATTTATGTTATCCAGAACAAAAATACTTCACACACTTTTGTGTTTTGTCTAATTGCAGGTGTATGGGACATTTGTACAATCCACATATGAAGATAAGGGAAAAGGAGATGTTTAGGTTGTGTTCAAAAAGTCCTCTCACGTCACTTTTGGGCCAAGAGAAGATAGAGTCCAAGTCTCTCACGTTCTGGATTCAGATTCGGACTGCACAGACATACCTGACTCAAAACGCCAACAACTTTTTCATACGGACTCCGAATTGGGTGATTCTTTTTTTGTTGGAAACTAGATTTCGTGCTCTTTCCATCCCAATTGGATTCACCTTCAAATTCGTCCGGAGTGTTGAGTTACGGAC
Organism: Triticum aestivum; assembly: GCF_018294505.1. Taxonomy (NCBI): domain Eukaryota; kingdom Viridiplantae; phylum Streptophyta; class Magnoliopsida; order Poales; family Poaceae; genus Triticum; species Triticum aestivum. The sequence goes on from NC_057798.1 coordinate 409,706,322, forward strand.
GAAACAATCTGACGTTGCAGCAGAATCCGAGTCAAACTACAAGCCCAAAGGTGTTGCATCACCTCCACTTGGGCCCATGAGCCTTGTACGACCTAGGGTTAGTTTTAGGCTGCCTTGGGACGTCCTCCCACCTCCTTGGCCGCCACCCCTTGCTCCTATATAAGTAGATCCATCTAGTAGCTTTTTCCTTGGGATTTGTTTAGTTAAAAGTTAGCCATTGCAACTTCGTGTACTTCGTTTGTGTCCAACGACCAGACCAAGACCGCTTCCGGATCCCCACCTTTATCAATACTTCCTCTATATTCGCAATATTCAGATTGCTTTATCATATTCTTGCTTGTTCTTCGATTGCTTGCAGGAATAGACCTTCGTGGTCAGGTTGATTGTGCTTCGGCGTGGTCAATAACCTCTCGGAGTTGGTTTAGCGATTGCTAAGGCGCAACGTCGTGCACGTTTGTAGTCGGATCGTCAAAGTCGTCTCCACCAAATCGATAGTTATCATCTCATCGAAAGATCGGGACACCTCGCCTCTATCAAGTGGTATCAGTTTTCAGGTTGCTCGGTGAGAATTTCCAGTTTTCCTAGATTAGATTTATTTTCTTACCTATTGTCCAAGAAAAATCCACAAAAAAGAGTTAGATCTATTCATCCTTTGTCCAAGCCAGTCTGAGCCTTTGCAATTTTCTTTTCATTGCTTGCATAGTTGAATTATCGGTTGCATCGTCGTGTCGAGTTGCTGGTCTTAGTGTCTAGGTCGTTTAGAGTTTCGAGTTCTGTTCACATTAGTCACGTCGCCGCTGCATCATTATCCCTTCCGCTGTCCACCACCCATCCATCAATTTCCTCCACGTGCTACCCACCGTTCATTGTCATAATCATAGTTGAGATCGTTCCCATCTTCGCTTGATCCAATCTACATCTTATCTAGTTTGTTTTGGAAAGAGGGAGAGAGAAAAAAAGATAGAGAAAAAAACGAGAGAAAAAAAAGTAAAAAAAAGTCAGAGAAAAAAAGAAAGGAAAAGAAAAAAAAGTTGAGAAAAAAAAGAGGAGAAAAAAAACAAAATTCGGATCTATCTAGACTCAATCTCGTAGTTGAATTCGGATTGGAATCTGTTTTGTGCACTGTTCAGTAAAACAGGCATAACTTCCTCATATGAAGTCTGTTTTGGCTCCGCGAGTACTCAAATGAAAGCTAGCGACGAGCCGCATCTAAATAGTTGCAGAAGCTAGTTCAGTATTTGGCACCTCAACATCAGCTTCTAAATAGGTCTACTGCTATTGTGATCTTCACTTATATCTTGCTGTCCAGAGCTACTTCATATCCTTTATTGATGCTAGTTGTGCTACGACGTGACCTCATTAGTGTTCTAGGCTCGCGTCTCTAGTTTGGTCTAGCCTAGGACCAGCACAGTACCGTCGTTGAGCGTTTATTCAACATTGCATCTCTGAATTGATTATTGCTAATCTTTTGCTACCATATATAGCCAACCCAGCTCCACATATTTCTACACCGTGTATACGTACGTTCCCCTGGCAATCGTTTTACACAATCTTCGGAGTTATTTGACACCGCTGGTTGCCTGTCACCACCTGCCGCATGGTAAGAACTTGTAAGATATTGATATTTGCTTTACTGTGAGCACTTTACAACCACATCCTAGTAGTTCATAGGAACATTATTCTCGAATTTTGGTTCTTGTTTCTACTAATCATGACAGGTTCCAGAGATAGAAGTTCTTGGATGACGGACACATCTTCACCATCACGAGAGTTGGGACAACACACACAAGCATATGGTCAGGTTATCTCTTTACCATCATTTGAGGGTAGATTTAATCCTGCTATTTATCTAGCTTGGGAGCTTGAAGTAGAACAAGTTTTTAGTCACCATGATTTTTCTGAACTTGAGAGAGTACGAGCTACCATTAGAGCATTTACTGGTTTTGCTTCTGTTTGGTGGAGTGTACATTGTAAGAAAAACATTGATAACCAACCCACAACTTGGAAAGTTTTGAAAGCTGTAATGAGACAACAATTTTTTCCTCCTTACTATCGTCGTGAATTGCGTCGCAAATTGGAGCAATTAAAACAAGGCAGTAACACTGTTCATGCTTACTACCAAGAGTTCAAATCTTATATGCATCATTGTGACATAGAAGAATCTGAGGATGATACAATGAATAGATTTTTTGGTGGTTTGAACCATGATATTCAGGCAAGATTTCAGTATATTCCTCGTTGCATTACTGGTATGTATGTCCGTGCTTGTACCTTTGAGAGACAAATACAGGAGGATGCATTGGGTGACTACAACAACTACTATTCCAGTTCATGCTCACCACCGCCGGTTGGTTACTCCACTATTGCACCTACTAGAGCAGCCCCACCTCGGATTATGAGCGCGATATCATCTCAAGAGTATGGTACATTGTCAACGTCCGTACCTACATCAGCTACATCTCTGCGAGGTAACAGTAAAGGTCTTGATGATATAACTTCACATGAGAATGAAGCATGCCTAGTTAACTTGAATGCATCATGTGTTGAGTTACCTGTTGATGTGAGCACACCACCTATTTTAGAGACTCTTTTTACTGTCGTGAATGCGTCATGTGATCAAACAACTGAAATATCAACAATTTTGAGTGCACCCATTGAATTAACTGTTGATGCAAAAGAACCAATGTTTAATCATTTTGATATGACCTCTAATCTTGATGATGATTTTGTGTCCAATGACTTATTGCATGTTTGCTTATTTAAGCATGTTGTAGCATGTAAATTTGATGCAAGTAAGGTTTATTCATCGAAGTTAGGATGGTTTAATGATGAACATAGCCAATCTTTTGAAGTGAATAAGAGCTTCACTTATATGTGCAAACTGAGTTGCAATATTTTCATGCCTTCTACTTCTTGTGATAATTTTTTGGCTTTAGATTTTATGAACAATGAAAGTTACTCATGTATACATGTGACATATGTGCAAAAATCAAGGGAAGTTAAAATGGATGACATATACATATACAACATGTACACCTTGTCTCTTTTGTTAGCCACATTTCAGATTAAGCAATGCCGAGGACGGCTTTGTTTTCAAAAAGGGGAGGATGATGAGGACATGACTACCTTGGATACGACCAAAAATATTGCATAAATGCATATTTGTCAGGTGATTTCTAATGCAAACTATTCAATAGTCTATTTATGTTATCCAGAACAAAAATACTTCACACACTTTTGTGTTTTGTCTAATTGCAGGTGTATGGGACATTTGTACAATCCACATATGAAGATAAGGGAAAAGGAGATGTTTAGGTTGTGTTCAAAAAGTCCTCTCACGTCACTTTTGGGCCAAGAGAAGATAGAGTCCAAGTCTCTCACGTTCTGGATTCAGATTCGGACTGCACAGACATACCTGACTCAAAACGCCAACAACTTTTTCATACGGACTCCGAATTGGGTGATTCTTTTTTTGTTGGAAACTAGATTTCGTGCTCTTTCCATCCCAATTGGATTCACCTTCAAATTCGTCCGGAGCGTTGAGTTATGGACGAAACAATCCGACGTTGCAGCAGATTCCGAGTCAAACTACAAGCCCAAAGGTGTTGCATCACCTCCACTTGGGCCCATGAGCCTTGTACGACCTAGGGTTAGTTTTAGGCTGCCTTGGGACGTCCTCCCACCTCCTTGGCCGCCACCCCTTGCTCCTATACAAGTAGATCCATCTAGTAGCTTTTTCCTTGGGATTTGTTTAGTTAAAAGTTAGCCATTGCAACTTCGTGTACTTCGTTTGTGTCCAACGACCAGACCAAGACCGCTTCCGGATCCCCACCTTTATCAATACTTCCTCTATATTCGCAATATTCAGATTGCTTTATCATATTCTTGCTTGTTCTTCGATTGCTTGCAGGAATAGACCTTCGTGGTCAGGTTGATTGTGCTTCAGCGTGGTCAATAACCTCTCGGAGTTGGTTTAGCGATTGCTAAGACGCAACGTCGTGCATGTTTGTAGTCAGATCGTCAAAGTCATCTTCACCAAATCGATAGTTATCATCTCATCGAAAGATCGGGACACCCCGCCTCTATCACACTTACCCCATTGACACGGTTACATGGGACCAGTTTCAGAAGGCTTTCCGCACTGCCCATGTTTCAGCAGGAGCTATGAACATGAAGAAGTGTGAGTTTCGCAACTTGCGCCAAGGAGGACACACAGTGGGCCAGTATGTGGATGAGTTTAGTAAGTTAGCACGTTATGACACTGATGACGTAGCTACAGATGCTGCTAAGCAGGAGAAGTTTCTGGAAGGACTGAATGATGAGCTGAGCATGTAGTTGATGGTGGCAATCTTCAACAACTACCATGAGTTGGTAGACAGAGCTCTTATGATTGAAGGGAAGCAGCAGCAGATAGACAGCCGCAAGAGAAAGTACAGACAAGGGAAGTACAATTCAGGAGCTCAGCAGAAACCCCGTTTTACCCCGAACTCGGGAGGACACATTCACCATAACCATGGAGGCCATAATTCCAATGGAGGAAGTTCGCATAACCACAGTGGCCCCAAGAATGGGAATGGGAATGGAGGAAGCAACGTCCAGAACCATTCCAACCCAGCAACGCCCGCCAAGAAGGATCTAAGTCACATTACTTGTTTCAAGTACGGGAAGAATGGACACTACGCCACCGAGTGTTCTGAAGCAAAGAATGGAAATGGCAATGGAATCTCTGGGAAGAAGCCCAACCCTTTCAACAGGGGACAAGTGAACCACGTTAGCATGGAGGAGGTTGAAGCGCAACCAGATGCAGTTATAGGTAAGTTTTTGGTTAAGTCATTTACTGCATTCATACATATCAAGGGGATTTGTGGACAAGTATCACCTGCCAACCCAAGCCCTTAGGTAACCCATATTAGTAACCTTGCCAGGAGCAGAGTATATGGCCATCCTATGGTGTGATCGGTTACCATTAAGGATTGTTAACTACGTGTTCCCCTCAGACCTAATACTATTGGAGTCGCAAGGACTAGATGTAATATTAGGCATGGATTGGTTATCAAAGTATGGAGGGAACATTGACTGCGCTAGTAAGTCGATTATGCTCACCACCCCAGAAGGAAGAAGGATTAAATATGTATCCCGACATGTGCCAAAGAGGACTCAAGTGAATTCCTTATTAGGAGTTGTACATGAGGAAGTACCAGTGGTGAAGGATTACCCCGATGTATTTCTAGAGGAGTTGCCAGGCATTCCACCTGATAGAGACATTGAGTTTTTGATTGAGCTTTTGTCAGGCACATGGCCAATATCAAAGAGACCGTATCGGATGCCCGCACAGGATTTGGAGGAAATTAAGAAGCAGATTAAGGAGTTACTGGATAAAGGTTACATCCGACCAAGTTCGTCACCTTGGGGATCCCCGATACTTCTAGTGGATAAGAAGGATGGATCATTGAGGATGGTTGTTGATTATCGTGTGTTGAATGAAGTGACAATCAAGAACAAGTACCCACTGCCGATGATCAATGATTTTTTTGACTAGTTGCAAGGAGCTAAAGTGTTTTCCAAGATCGATCTGCGATCAGGATATCATCAGCTGAAGATTTGAGAGCAGGATATACCTAAGACAACTTTTACCACAAGGTACGGGCTATATGAGTATACCGTTATGTCATTTGGTCTGACTAACGCGCCTGCCTATTTCATGAACATGATGAACAAGGTGTTTATGGAGTTTTTGGATAAGTTCATCGTGGTGTTCATTGATGATATATTGGTCTACTCGAAGAATGAAGAGGAGCATAAGGAGCATTTGCGTTTGGTTCTTGAAAAGCTCAGGGAACACTAGTTATATGCCAAGTTCAACAAGTGTGAGTTTTGGTTGAAGGAAGTTGGATTCCTCGGACATGTTATATCCGGAGAAGGAATAGCAGTAGACTCCACCAAGGTTGTTTATGTGACTAAATGGGTAGCACCCACATCAGTTGGAGAGATCAGGAGTTTTCTTGGACTCGCAGGATATTATCGGAGGTTCATTGAGAATTTCTCCAGGATTGCAAAGCCCATGATAGAGTTGTTGAAGAAGGACACCAAGTTCAAATGGACTGAGGAGTTTGAAGCCAGTTTTCAGGAGTTGAAGAAACGTTTGGTTACAGCCCCAGTGCTGATTCTTCCAGATCAACATAAGGATTATCAAGTGTATTGTGACGCTTCTCGTCGAGGACTTGGAGCAGTGCTTATGCAGGAGGGAAGAGTTGTTTCATATGCCTCACGATAGATTAAACCTCATGAGCAAAATTATGCTACACACGATTTGGAGTTAGTAGCCATAGTGCATGCATTGAAGACTTGGAGACATTTTCTCATCGAAAACCATTGTGAGGTATACACGGATCACAAGAGTTTGAAGTATATCTTCATGCAGAAGGAGTTGAACCTCAGGCAGAGGAGATGGTTGGAGCTCATTAAGGATTATGATATGAAGTTGCACTATCATCCCGGAATGGCTAATGTAGTAGTCGATGCATTGAGTCGCAAGAGTTGTGTCAATACGCTCATGACCGGAGGATTACCCAAGGAATTAGCAGAGGATCTTCGCGAGCTATGTTTGGAAATAGTTCCGAGAGGTTATGTAGCAGCATTGGAAATCTAGTCTACTTTGATGGATAAGATCAGAGAAGCACAGAAGACCGACAAGGAGATTGCCGAGATAAAGGAAAGGCTAAAGGATTTCATGAGGATGAGCACAATACCTTATGGTTTGAGGATCGCGTTTATGTGCCTAATGACCCCGAGATCAGGAAGTTGATTCTGCAGGAGGCCCACGATTCGCCATATTCGATTCACACAGGAAACACCAAGATGTATCTAGATTTGAAGGAAAGTTTCTGGTGGACCAGAATGAAGAAGGATATTGCTGAGTATGTAGCTGTATGTGATGTATGTCAGAGAGTTAAGGCAGAGTATCCGAAGCCAGCAAGATTGCTACAGCCATTGCCAATACCCGAATGGAAGTGGGACAAGCTTGGCATGGATTTTATCATGGGATTGCCCAGGACCCGTTCGGGCTATGACTCTATATGGGTTGTAGTCGATTGATTGACGAAAGTAGCTCATTTCATCCCAGTGAAGACCACTTATACAAGTGCAAAGTTGGCAAAGATATACATGACCAGGATCGTATGTCTGCATGGAGTTTCAAGGACCATAGTATCAGATAGAGGAACCCAGTTTACCTCAAAGTTCTGGAATCAGTTGCAGGAGACTTTGTGTACTAGGCTAGAGTTTAGTATAAGCTTTCATTCGCACACAGGTGGACAGACCGAGAGAGTCAATCAGATTCTGGAGGACATGTTGAGAGCTTGTGCGCTAGATTATGGACCTAGTTGGGATGACAATTTGCCGTATGCAGAGTTCTCTTACAACAACAGTTATCAAGGCAGTTTGAAGATGGCCCCTTTCGAAGCCTTGTACGGAAGGAGGTGGAGGACACCGTTATTGTGGGACGAAATTCAAGATCGTCAGTTGTTTGGACCAGATTTGATTAAGGAGTCTGCAGAGAAGGTTAAACTGATTCGCGACAGACTCAAGGTAGCCCAATCCAGGCAGAAGAGTTATGCAGATTCTAAACACAACGAGACAGTTTACGAAGTTGGAGACAGAGTATACCTTCGTGTGTCACCACTTCGAGGAGTTAAGCATTTTGGAGTTAAGGGAGAGTTTGCACCATGTTTTGTGGGACCATACAAAGTTTTGGAACGTATGGCAGAAGTTGCTTACAAGCTGGAATTTCCAGAAGGATTGTCAGGAGTTCACGATGTGTTCCACGTTTCCCAGTTAAAGAAATGCCACGTGGAGATGGCCAATATTCTCCTGAGAGATACAGTGCCACTGGAAGCGATTCAACTCCATATCTATAATTTCCGTTTCGCGGAGAAAAAAATCAGAGAGAAAGTTTCATCGTGTTTTACGATACGGAGCCGCAGCCAAGCCCTAATCTATCTCGGGAGGGCTGATCTGGAGTCCGTTCGGGGCTCCGGAGAGGGGGATTCATCGTCGTCGTCATCATCAACCATCCTCCATCACCAATTTCATGATGCTCACCGCCATGCGTGAGTAATTCCATTGTAGGCTTGCTGGACGGTGATGGGTTGGATGAGATTTACCATGTAATCAAGTTAGTTTTGTTAGGGTTTGATCCCTAGTATCCACTATGTTCTGAGATTGATGTTGCTATGACTTTGCTATGCTTAATGCTTGTCACTAGGGCCTGAGTGCCATGATTTCAGATCTGAACCTATTATGTTTTCATGAATATATATGTGAGTTCTTGATCCTATCTTGCAAGTCTATAGTCACCTATTATGTGTTATGATCCGACAACCCCGAAGTGACAATAATCGGGATACTTCTCAGCGATGACCGTAGTTTGAGGAGTTCATGTATTCACTATGTGTTAATCCTTTGGTCCGGTTCTCTATTAAAAGGAGGCCTTAATATCCCTTAGTTTCCACTAGGACCCCGCTGCCACGGGAGGGTAGGAAAAAAGATGTCATGCAAGTTCTTTTCCATAAGCACGTATGACTATATTCGAAATGCATGCCTACATTACATTGATGAACTGGAGCTAGTTCTGTGTCACCCTATGTTATAGCTATTAATGAGGAATCGTATCCGACATAATTATCCATCACTGATCCAATGCCTACGAGCTTTTCACATATTGTGTTTCACTTTTTTACTTCTCTGTTGCTACTATTACAACTATTACAAAACTACTCTCTTTACTTTTGCCACTGTTACCATTACTATCATACTGCTTTGATACTAAATACTTTGATGCAGATACTAAGTTATCCAGGTGTGGTTGAATTGACAACTCAATTGCTAATACTTAAGAATATTCTTTGGCTCCCCTTGTGTCTAATCAATAAATTTGGGTTGAATAGTCTACCCTCGAAAGCTGTTGCGATCCCCTATACTTGTGGGTTATCACACCCCCACGCCGCCGCAAGATTCCGGCGATCCCCGCCATTCCCCACCACCAGCTCTCCTCCCCGAGGTCACCTCTCCCCGCTCACCATCTCCACCGTCCTGTTTCTCTCCTCGCCCAGGAGAGTTACGCGATGGAGTTGTCATCTGCTTTCAAGGAGCGCGTCCGGACATCCTCGAGCGCCACGCCGTGGACCTCGCCTCCTGCGCCCTCGCCGCCCGCGCCGACATTGACGCCACCCACGCGCGTTGCCTCGCCGTCGCCCGTGACATCAGCTCAACCAACGGCGAGATCGAGGACACGCAGCGGAAGGCGGAGGAGTGGGACCGCTTCTAGGAGTCCAAGAGGAAGGAGATGGAGGAGTTCCGGGCGATGTCGCAGCAGTTCGAGGCAGGAGCTCGTCAGGAAGTGGAGAGGCTCAAGGCCTTTGTGTCTCAACTGCAGGCAGCTCTGCAAGAGATGCAGAGCAGCGGGTTGCACTCGGACGACGCCGGGATCGGGGCTGCGGAAGCCAGGAAGGCCGACCTCATGGCTGAGAAGGCCAAGCTGGACGAGACCCTGGCTGTAGCCCGCCAGTTCAGAGCACTGTTTCGACAGTAGCTCCAGAAAGCCTTCGCGTCACAGGTTAGGGATCAAAAGGCATCACAAAACTGACTAGTTATGTGGTACAAGCAAAACGACATTTATTAGCTAGTTCATCAATCACTTCAAATTAAGGATGCAATGCAAGTGTGGTGGGCTAGTGGACAGTAACATAGTAGTACAAATGTGGTGTTACTTTTAGGCAAATGTTGAGCAAATTTTGAACTAATGGATGAGTTTCGTGGGACGAAGTAGGCTGCCACTTGCACTCCTACTGATGAAACGAACTTCAAATGTCTCTACATGCAAGTACATGCTTTTTATTTCAGTCTTGTTTAGAGAAGGCCCCAGTGGCGTCGAGCTGATGTTGCTGTGGGCACATCAATGTCGGCATGGTCGGGATGGTCGCAGCCCTTCAAGATTCTCAACGACGTCATCTTGGCGCTGATGGCGGAGTTGACGGTGAGCATCGGCGGGTGCAGGTTCAGATCATCATCCATGAGTTGGTAGTTATTGGTCATATTTAGTTACATTTTGGTCAGTCCGGTTGTGGCTATGGAGCACTTCTTTTGGTCATGTGCTAGATCTGTCATGTAGGAGTATTTGGCAATGGATATTTGCTCATACAGAATTTTGATAATCAACTAGGAATTACAATTAGAATCAAAGTAATGCTACTTGTACTCCTTTCATGAAAAAGGGCTACTGATGTCTACTACACAACCTTCTTCTTGTAGACGTTGTTGGGCCTGCAAGTGCACAGGTTTGTAGGACAGTAGCAAATTTCCCTCAAGTGGATGACCTAAGGTTTATCAATTCGTAGGAGGCGTAGGATGAAGATGGTCTCTCTCAAGCAACCCTGCAACCAAATAACAAAGAGTCTCTTGTGTCCCCAACACACCCAATACAATGGTAAATTGTATAGGTCCACTAGTTCGGCGAAGAGATGGTGATACAAGTGCAAAATAGAAAGTAGATATAGGTTTTTGTAATCTGAAATAAGAAAAACAGCAAGGTAGAGAGCGGTAAAAGTGAGCGTAAACGGTATTGGAATGGTAGGAAACAAGGCCTAGGGTTCATACTTTCACTAGTGCAAGTTCTCTCAACAATAATAACATAGATAGAACATATCACAAGCCCTCAACATGCAACAAAGAGTCACTCCAAAGCCACTAATAGCGGAGAACAAACGTAGAGATTATGGTAGGGTACAAAACCACCTCAAAGTTATTCGTTCGGATCGATCTATAAAAGAGTTCGTACTAGAATAACACCTTAAGACACAAATCAACCAAAACCCTAATGTCACCTAGATACTCCATTGTCACCTCAAGTATCCGTGGGCATGATTATACGATATGCATCACACAATCTCAGATTCATCCAACCAACATAAAAGTACCTCAAAGAGTGCCCCAAAGCTACTACCGGAGAGTCAAGAATGTGTGCCAACCCCTATGCATAGGTTCATGGGTGGAACCCGCAAGTTGGTCACCAAAACATACATCAAGTGGCACATGATATCCCATTGTCACCACAGATAATCATGGCAAGACATACATCAAGTGTTCTCATAAAAGACTCAATCCGATAAGATAACTTCAAAGGGGAAACTCAATTCATCACAAGAGAGTAGAGGGGGAGAAACATCATAAGATCCAACTACAATAGCAAAGCTCGGGATACATCAAGATCGTGCCATAGAGGAAACACGAGAGAGAACACGAGAGAGAGAGATCAAACACATAGCTACTGGTACATACCCTCAGCCCCGAGGGTGAACTACTCCCTCCTCGTCATGGATAGCACCGGGATGATGAAGATGGCCTCCGGTGATGGGATCCCCCTCCGGAAGGATGCCGGAATAGGGTCCCGATTGGTTTTTGGTGGCTACAGAGGCTTGCTTGCGGCGGAACTCCCGATCTATCTTCTGTTCTGGAAGTTTTAGGGTACGTAGGTATATATGGGTGCAAGGGGTACGTCGGTGGACCTCCGGGGTGCTCACGAGGTAGGGGGCGCGCCCAGGGGGGAGCCCCACACCCTCGTGGGCAGCCCGTGACTCCCCTGACGTGCACTCCAAGTCCATCAGGTTGGTTTCCTTCCAAAAATAACTTCTCCAGTTGATTTCGTTCCGTTTTGACTTCGTCTGATATTGCTTTTCCTCGAAACACTGAAATAGGCATAAAACAGCAAATCTGGGCTGGGCCTCCGGCTAATAGGTTACTCCCAAAAATAATATAAAAGTGGATAATAAAGTCCAATATTGCCTAAAATAGTAGATAAAGTAGCATGGAGCAATAAAAAATTATAGATACGTTGGAGACGTATCAGCTACTTGTAGGACCCTTGTAGGAGACCATCCTAAAGATCGACGAGAAGATGAGGTTTGGACCCTTGTAGGTTGACTGCTTCAAACCCAATCCATGCTTGCTCCTCTTAATCAACTAGATTATATTAATTAATACTAGCTACTAAAGTTCTTGGATTATGTTACCAATTTTGATGATGGGCGTCCAGCTATTATATTAGTAATTTAATTTTGGTAGTACCGTTGAATTTGGTTGCTGCTATTCATTTATGTATGTGAAGGAACTGGATAATGTGCTCTTTTTTTGTTTGCAAAATGAAGGACACTCCATCCAGGTAGTGGGAATAGTTAGTCCTTGCTATCAATAGTAGTAGCATTATTCACTGTTGAGTGTGAGGGAATTTTATGGTCGTCTACTTTTTCCTATCATCTACTTCTGATGTTTTCCCTGAAAGTGACATGCGATCTTCCTTTGTTTTTCTTTAGCTGATAGTATGATAACTGCTTGCTTGGCAGAAGTTATGGTTGTGCTGTTTCTTAGGTAAATAAATAAACTGAGATTTAGTTAGATTTGGAGCACCTCCTGTTGTACCACGATTCCTTCTCTTTGAGCTGTACTTGTACAATAGGTTTTGGATTAGGAGGAGAAAATGCTCTTCTTTCAGTCTCTGTTGAAGTCAAAACCCATCCACGCAAAATCTACACTGTGGTAGAATTAATGTAGATGAATATATATGCCTTGCAGTTTTATCGCGCATGCCATTCAACTAACTTGCTCTTGCCCATGCAGATGGAGTAGGAGGACGAGCAGCAGCAGCAAATCAGCCTGATGATGACGGGGTGTGGGAGGCAATGGTGATCATGCTGATGGCATGAAGAAGGCTGATGACCACAACCTGGACCTGTTGGGTCTAGACTGCAGTGTATGTAGTGTGCTTGCGGAGTTGGGTCTTTACTGCAGTGTCCATCCAGTAGGTTAGGTGCTAGTGTTGCTAGATCCCATGATGCTCACCTAAGTTTTGTGTTCTGTGGAGGCCAACCTTTGTGATCTTATTTGTCGACACTTGTGTGATCTCGTCTTACTTTGTGATACAGGTCATATGATATATATGTTTTTATGGATGATCTTGTGATGTTCTTATTTTTGTGTGGTCTGTGTTGATATTTGTGATATATGCATGGGCTATACATATGAATATGAATTGCTGAACATACTGTAAATCAATGACAGAGATGGCAAAGAAGGAGATTTGCCTTCTGTGCATCTGGACACTTTGTCGTCCGCTGGCAGACGACAAAGACCTTTGCTTCTTTGTCGTCTGCCAGCAGACGGCAAAGCATGCCGTTAGCCACCTAACGGACCTAACCTGCCACGTGTGCCATCCAGGCTCTTTGCCCTCTACTGGCGGACGACAAAGACCATTTCATCTTTGTGTCCGCCAGCAGACGGCAAAGAACCCTGTGCTGTCGCTTATTCAGCCGGACCTATTGCCGTCTGCTGGCGGACGGCAAAGGCCTTTGCCGTCCACTGAACATGCCTTTGCCGTTAGCCATGGCGGACAGCAAAGTAGCTGATTCCAGTAGTGATAGGGTCCGTACTTTCGCTAGTGCAATCTCTCAACAATGCTAATATAATTGGATCATATAACCATCCCTCAACGTGCGACGAAGAATCACTCCAAAGTTCTTATTTAACAAAGAACATAAGATGAAATTGTTTGTAGGGTATGAAACCACCTCAAAGTTATCATTTCCGATCGATCTATCCAAGAGTTCGTACTAAAATAACACCAACTTATCCTTTCCGATTGATATATCTAAGAGTTCATACAAAAATAACACCATATGATACACATAAACCAACTCCAATGTCACCTAGATACTCCAATGTCACCGCGAGTATCGATGAGTTGATTATAGGATTTGGCAGAAAGTTCAGACAAGGTGGGTCGCGTGCTCTATCGAGTTCCAGGCTACAATGTTGACTGCTTAGCTCCTATATATTCTAGTGCATGGTACTGTTGCCGTGTAAAGTTGTTTTATGTAACTTTTAAGAGATTCGAGACACAATGAACAATATGTGGATCGTCTCCCACGGGAAAAGCGATCCATCAAGCTCTATTGCTTCAACAATTCAATCACTTCTAATTCCCATTGAAGATGGCAGAAGCCACTCTAGCTTGTAGAAAATGATATGAACCTATACAGTAGGTGAATACCTATGAAATTTATCAAAGAAGGTAGTCCTTTCTTTTCGCCCTGTGAAATAATTAATCAACTCCTCTTTCAAAGTTCTTCTACATCTATGTAGTTGCAGCATCTCAAGAACTCAACGCGAACTCGCTGCAACACTGTCAGGGAACGAACACACAGAAAGACCAAGTTTCTGGCTTCACACGATTCCGATACATGTAAACTGTCACCTCTCTTCCGAATTCTAAGATGTTTTAGATCTCAATATGGACTACATATAGGCTAAAATTAGTGAACAAATACATTAAAACGTGTTTATATACATTTGATTCAAAAAAAATTTAAAACAACTTACAATTCGGAACGGAGGAAGTACTTGCTAGAAACTTGGGCAATGGGTATATGTGCATAACAAAACATCCCTTTAAACACGCCGCACAACCTTCATCTCGATGACATGGAACTTTTGCCTCATTTCAACAAATTTCACTCACCCAAGCGCCTTTGGTAAGAAGATCTGCAAGTTGTTCATCCATACCAAGATGTTGATGCATTCTCTGATGAGGTTAAATTTTGTATCATTGTGTATGCTTCTCTTGGAACGCAACTGGTGATCCCAATACAATCATCATTAGACTCAATGACAAAAAAGGGTAGTTCCGCACCACTGAAACCTAGGCGACACGAGCATCCCCTTTTCGCCGCCACTAGCGGACATCACCGGGCAAAGCCTATGCGATGGCGGCCACCTTCTCTTCTGTGTTAGCACATGTTGTCTCCGACGGCGGGCGGTGGGTCCCCAGTCTGAGGTGAATGCAACGACGGTGTTGGCTCCCAAGCATGTGGTGGCGGAGGGGATATTCTCGCATGTGCTAACTCGTGCGGTCTCCGGCGGCTGGCGGTGGGTCCCTGATCGACGTCTAATGCAGCGTTATGGTTGGTTCCCAGGTGGGTAACAATGGTGGCTCCCTGGCTCGCGGTGGCGTGCGCCTTCTGGCATTGTGGGATGATAACCTCCACTGAACCTGGTGGTTATTTCTAGTAATCCTAGCAATGTTGGGTTCCCCAATGTAGGAGTTTGTAGTATGAAACAAAATTTTCCTCACTGATAAACCAATGCATCAGTCCGAGGAGGTACCAATATCTTGCAACCGTTGAATGCCCTGCAACACAATGAAACTTGGCTTGTGTACCCCAACAATCCTGGCTAGTCTTGATAGTTGTATAAGGCTATCAAAAAATAATGTGTGTTTTTTGGTATTTTGGAATAAAGCACAACTAAAAATAAAACAACGTGTAAAGTTGTTGGAAGGTGATTCTTATGTTTAAAATTGGGTCAGGGTTCATAGGTTCTCGAAGTGTAACTCTCCAAAGCACAAAAAGTGTGGCAATTAACATTATCTTGTTAAAAAGTGCAATATGAAGTATCTCATAATGCAAGATTTGTGAATGTGTAAGATTATATATAGACTGTTGATACGTCTCTCTCCTATCTATAATTTTTGATTGTTCCATGCCAATATTCTACAACTTTCATATACTTTTGGCAACTTTTTATACTATTTTTGGGACTAACATAGATCCAGTGCCCAGTGCCAGTTCCTGTTTGTTTCATGTTTTTTTGTTTAGTAGAAAACCCATATCAAACAGAGTCCAAACGGGATAAAAACTGATGGAGATTTTTTTGGAATATTTATGATTTTTGAGAAGAAGAATCAACGCGAGATGATGCCCGAGGGGGCCACGAGGCAGGGGGCGCGCCCTGGGACCTCGTGGCCACCCCGTAAGGCGGTTGGTGCCCTTCTTTCGCCGCAAGAAAGCTAATATCCGGATAGAAATCGTGTTAAACTTTCAGCCCAATCGGAGTTACGGATCTCCGGGAATATAAGAAACGGTGAAAGGCCAGAATCTGAAATGCAGAAACAGAGAGAGACAGAGAGACAGATCCAATCTCGGAGGGGCTCTCGCCCCTCCCACGCCATGAAGACCATGGACCATAGGGGAAACCCTTCTCCCATCTAGGGACAAGGTCAAGGAAGAAGAAGAAGAAGAAGGGGGGCTCTCTCCCCCTCTCTCCCGGTGGCGCCGGAACACCTCCGGGGCCATCATCATCACCGTGATCTACACCAACACCTCTGTCATCTTCACCAACATCTCCATCATCTTCCCGCATCTATCTATAGCAGTCCACTCTCCCGCAACCCGTTGTACCCTCTACTTGAACATGGTGCTTTATGCTTCATATTATTATCCAATGATGTCTTGCCATCCTATGATGTATGAGTAGATTTTCATTGTCCTATCGGTAATTGGTGAATTGTTATGATTGGTTTAATTTGCTTGTGGTATCTTGATGTCCTTTGGTGCCCATCATATGAGCATGCGCATGGATCACACCATAGGGTTAGTTGTATGTTGATAGGACTATGTATTGGAGGGCAAGAGTGACAGAAGCTTCAACCTAGCATAGAAATTGATGCATACGGGATTGAAGGGGGACCAATATATCTTAATGCTATGGTTGGGTTTTACCTTAATGAACATTAGTAGTTGCGGATGCTTGCTAATAGTTCCAATCATAAGTGCATAGAATTCCAAGTCAGGGATGACATGCTAGCAGTGGCCTCTCCCACCTAAAACTTGCTATCGGTCTAGTAAAGTAGTCAATTGCTTAGGGACAATTTCACAACTCCTACCACCACTTTTCCACACTCGCTATATTAAATTTATTGTGTTTTTATCTAAAAAGCCCCTAGTTTTTATTTACGTGCTCTTTATATTCTTGCAAACTATCCAACAACACCTACAAAGTCCTTCTAGTTTCATACTTGTTTTAGGTAAAGCGAACGTTAAGTGTGCGTAGAGTTGTATCGGTGGTCGATAGAACTTGAGGGAATATTTGTTCCACCTTTAGCTCCTCGTTGGGTTCGACACTCTTACTTATCGAAAGAGGCTACAATTGATCCCCTATACTTGTGGGTTATCAAGACCTTTTTCTGGCGCCGTTGCCGGGGAGTTATAACGTGGGGTGAATATTCTCGTGTGTGCTTGTTTGCTTTATCACTAAGTATATTTTATTTGATGTTCTAAGTTGTTCTGTATCTTTAGTTATGGACATGGAACACGAAATACCAAAAAAAATTAGGTGTACTTGCTACTCATGGAGATGGGGAACCTCCTCAAACCCTCGATGCTGGTTATGTGAAAAATATCATGTACTACTTTAATTATCCTGAGAAAACCCCATTCAATTATGTAATGGGAGACATGTTGGATCAACATGAATACTTCAGGGGTTATCTCTTGACTCAAAAAGGGAAATTATTATGGGATCAAATTCATATGTTGCATTGGTATGCTCGGGAACTATGCTTGAGATATGATTATACTTGTTGCTCTAGGATGAAGGCTCCACACCTTCCCTTTTCATGCAAATTTAATGATGATAAAACCTTGGCTTCTTATGCTAATCGTATATATGATTACTATGATGTGGAACAAATAGAAGAATTTTTTGCTTTTATGGGTGCTTATGAAATTGAATCTTTGTTTAAAGAGTGTGAAAATCTTGATGATGTTGTTTACAGACCTGAAAATTTTGCTATGATGATTATGAATTCAATTCCGATATTGATGATTTTATTGAGAGAGTCTCCGCTGTCCAAGAAGAGACTAATATTTTGCAGGAGTTTATGGAAGAAGAAATTGATGAAACTGTGAGCTCATTGGATGAAAAAGATGAGGAGGAGAGCGAAGAACAAAAGGAGGAAGAGCAGATTGATCACCTGTTCCCACCTTCTAATGAGAGTAACTCTTCAACTCATATGTTGTTTAATTTCCCTTCGTGCTTACTGAAAGATGATTGTTATGATCCCGTTGATTCTCTTGAAATACCCCTTTTTGATGATGCTTGCTATGCTTGTGGCCAAGATGCCAATATGAATTATGCTTATGGAGATGAACTTGCTATAGTTCCTTATGTTAAACATGAAATTGTTGCTATTGCACCCACGCATGATAGTCCTATTATCTTTTTGAATTCTCCCGACTACACTATATCGGAGAAGTTTGTGCTTATTAAGGATTATATTGATGGGTTGCGTTTTACTACTACACATGATGATTTTGATAGATACAATATGCATGTGCTTGCTGCTCCAACTTGCAATTATTATGAGAGAGGAACTACATCTCCGCCTCTCCATGTTTCCAATATGATAAAATTGCAAGAAACTATTTATACTATGCATTGGCCTTTAGTATGTGTGCATGAATTGTTCTTTTATGACATGCCGATGCATAGGAAGAGAGTTAGACTTCGTTGTTGCTTGATATATGTTACTTTGTGCTCACTACTATATCATAAATCATTGTTAATTAAAATTGGCTTTGATATACCTTGGGATCCGGGTGGATCCATTACTTGAGCACTATATGCCTAGCTTAATGGCTTTAAAAAAAGCGCTGCCAGGGACACAACCCGGAAGTTTTAGAGAGTCATTCATTTCTGTTGTGTGCTTTCATAATGTTTAAAAACAAAAAAAAGAAGAGGGGAACCCAAAACTTTTTCAAAAAGAAAAGCAAATGTGAGAAAGACGAGCATTGTTAAAGTGTGAGATAGCCTTGAACTTTGTTCATGCTCACGAAAACTTTATGAATCTTGATTACAGAAACTTTTCAACAAAAATAATTATCCCCTTGTACAATTCCATTATATAATAAAAATAATGTGCCAACGTTTGCCTTTAGGATGTTTACAATGCTTGTTGGTTTGTACGGTGAAGGACAGAAACTTTGGCTGTCATGCGTGATTTTACAATTTTTACTGGAATGTCAAACGGTTCTGAAACTTTTTGCACTGTCTTTCTATACAAATTTTTTATTTTTCATAATTTTGGCATAATTTTTGGAGTAACATAGGTATGGTGAATGTTCAGATTACTACAGACTGTCATGTTTAAGACAGATTCTGTTTTTGATGCATAGTTTGCTTGTTTTGATGAAACTATCAATTTCTATCAGTGGATTAAGCCATGGAAAAGTTATATTACAGTAGCTACAATGCAAAAACAAAATATGAATTGGTTTGCAACAGTACTTGGAGTAGTGATTTGCTTTATTATACTAACGGATCTTGCCGAGTTTTCTGTTGAGTTTTGTGTGCGTGAAGTGTTCGAAGATCGAGGAGGTCTTGATGTGAGAAGAAGAAGGAGAGGCAAGAGCTCAAGCTTGGGGATGCCCAAGGCACCCCAAGTAAATATTCAAGGAGACTCAAGCGTCTAAGCTTGGGGATGCCCCGGAAGGCATCCCATCTTTCTTCAACAAGTATCGGTATGTTTTCGGATTCGTTTCGTTCATGCGATATGTGCAAATCTTGGAGCGTCTTTTGCATTTAGTTTTCACTTTTATTTTATGCACCATGCTGGTATAAGATAGTACATGGTTGATTTATATAATTTTCATTGCATTTCACTTAAGTCTTTTGAGTATGGCTTAATATAATGCTTCATGTGCTTCACTTATATTATTTGAAGTTTGGATTGCCTGTTTCTCTTCACATAGAAAACCGCCATTTGTAGAATGCTCTTTTACTTCACTTATATTTGTTAGAGCATGGGCATATCTTTCGTAGAAAGAATTAAACTCTCTTGCTTCACTTATATCTATTTAGAGAGATGACAGTAATTGGTCATTCACATGGTTAGTCATAAAATCCTACATAAAACTTGTAGATCACTGAATATGATATGTTTGATTCCTTGCAATAGTTTTGCGATATAAAGGTGGTGATATTAGAGTCGTGCTAGTGGAGTAATTGTGAAATTGAGAAATAGTTGTGTTGAGGTTTGCAAGTCCCGTAGCATGCACGTATGGTAACCGTTGTGTGACAAATTTGAAGCATGGGGTGTTCTTTGATTGCCTTCCTTATGAGTGGAGGTCGGGATCGCGCGATGGTTAAATACTACCAACCCTTCCCCTAGGAGCATGAATAGTAGTACTTTGCTTCGAGGGCTAATAAAATTTTGCAATAAGTATATGACTTCTTTATGGCTAATGTGAGTCTATGGATTATATGCACTCTTACGTTTTTGCAATTTGCTAACCTCTTCAGTACCGTGCATTGCCCTTTCTCACCTCGAGAGTTGGTGCAAACTTCACGGGTGCATCCAAACCCCGTGATACAATACGCTCTATCACACATAAGCCTCCTTATATCTTCCTCAAAACAGCCACCATACCTACCTATTATGGCATTTCCATAGCCATTCCGAGATATATTGCCATGCAACTTCCATCATCATTATATTCATGACTTGAGCATTCATTGTCATATTGCTTTGCATGATCGTAAGATAGCTAGCATGATGTTTTCATGGCTTGTCCATTTTTGATGTCATTGTTACCCTAGATCATTTCACATCCCGCGACACCGCCAGAGGCATTCATATAGTCATATTTTTGTTCTAATATCGAGTTGTAATATTGAGTTGTAAGTAAATAAAAGTGTGATGATCATTATTATTAGAGCATTGCCCCAGTGAGGAAAGGATGATGGAGACTATGATTCCCCCACAAATCGAGATGAGACTCCAGACTTTATGAAAAATAAAAGAGGCCAAATAAGCCCAAAAAAAAGAGGCCAAAGAATCCCACCAAAAAATAAAAAAAGAGAAAATAAAAAATAAAAAAATGAGAGAAAAAGAGAGAAGGGGCAATGTTACTATCCTTTTACCACACTTGTTATTCAAAATAGCACCATGTTCTTCATATAGAGAGTCTCTTGAGTTATCACTTTCATATGCTAGTGGGAATTTTCATTATAGAACTTGGCTTGTATATTCCGATGATGGGCTTCCTCAAATGCCCGAGGTCTTCATGAGCAAGCAAGTTGGATGCACACCCACTTAGTTTCAGTTTGAGCTTTCATACACTTATAGCTCTAGTGCATTCGTTGCATGCCAATCCCTATTCCTCACATTGACATCAATTGATGGGCATCTCCATAGCTCATTGATTAGCCGCGTCGATGTGATACTTTCTCCCTTTTTGTCTTCTCCACACAACCTCCATCATCATACTCTACTCCACCCATAGTGCTATGTCCATGGCTTACGCTCATGTATTATGTGAGGGTTGAAAAGGCTGAAGCGCGTTAAAAATAATGAACAAATTGCTTGGCTGAAACTGGGGTTGAGCATGATGGGAGCATTTTGTGTCACGAAAGTCATGCATGGCCAAACTATATGATTTTGTAGGGATAAGCTTTCTTTGGCTATGTTATTTTGATAAGACATAATTGCTTTATTAGTATGCTTGAAGTATTATTGTTTTTATGTCAAACGATAGACTATTGCTTTGAATCACTCGTGTCTTAATATTCATGCCATGATTAGATATATGATCAAGATTATGCTAGGTAGCATTCCACATCAAAAATTATCTTCTTTATCATTTACGTACTCGAGGACGAGCAGGAATTAAGCTTTGGGATGCTGATATGTCTCCGTCGTATCTATAATTTTTGATTGTTCCATACCAATATTCTACAACTTTCATATACTTTTGGCAAATTTTTATACTATTTTTGGGACTAACATATTGATCCAGTGCCCAGTGCCAGTTCCTGTTTGTTGCATGTTTTTTTGTTTCGCAAAAAACCATAACAAACGGAGTCCAAACGGGAAAAAAACTGACGGAGATTTTTTTAGGAATATTTATAATTTTTGGGAAGAAGAATCAATGCGAGACGATGTCTGAGGGGGCCACGAGGTAGGGGGCGCGCCCCAGGGGGTCAGGCGCGCCCTGGGCCCTCGTGGCCACCCTGTAAGGCGGTTGGTGCCCTTCTTTCGCCGCAAGAAAGCTAATATCCGGATAGAAATCGTGTTAAAATTTCAGCCCAATCAGAGTTACGGATCTCCGGGAATATAAGAAACGGTGAAACGCCAGAATTTGAAATAGAGAAACAGAGAGAGACAGAGAAACAGATCCAATCTCGGAGGGGCTCTCGCCCCTCCCACGCCATGGAGACCATGGACCAGAGGGGAAACCCTTCTCCCATCTAGGGACAAGGTCAAGGAAGAAGAAGAAGAAGAAGAAGGGGGGCTCTCTCCCCCTCTCTCCCGATGGCGCCGGAACGCCGCCGGGGCCATCATCATCACTGTGATCTACACCAACACCTCGGTCATCTTCACCAACATCTCCATCATCTTCCCCCATCTATCTACAACGGTCCACTCTCCCGCAACCCGTTGTACCCTCTACTTGAACATGGTGCTTTATGCTTCATATTATTATCCAATGATGTGTTGCCATCCTATGATGTCTGAGTAGATTTTCGTTGTCCTATCGGTAATTGGTCAATTGTTATGATTGGTTTAATTTGCTTGTGGTTATGTTGCTGTCCTTTGGTGCCCATCATATGAGCGTGCGCATGGATCACACCATAGGGTTAGTTGTATGTTGATAGGACTATGTATTTGAGGGCAAGAGTGACAGAAGCTTCAACCTAGCATAGAAATTGATGCATACGGGATTGAAGGGGGACCAATATATCTTAATGCTATGGTTGAGTTTTACCTTAATGAACGTTAGTAGTTGCGGATGCTTGCTAATAGTTCCAATCATAAGTGCATAGAATTCCAAGTCAGGGATGACATGCTAGCAGTGGCCTCTCCCACATAAAACTTGCTATCGGTTTAATAAAGTAGTCAATTGCTTAGGGACAATTTCACAACTCCTACCACCACTTTTCCACACTCGCTATATTAACTTTATTGCGTTTTTATCTAAACAGCCCCTAGTTTTTATTTATGTGCTCTTTATATTCTTGCAAACCTATCCAACAACACCTACAAAGTCCTTTTAGTTTCATACTTGTTTTAGGTAAAGCAAACGTTAAGCGTGCGTAGAGTTGTATTGGTGGTCGATAGAACTTGAGGGAATATTTATTCTACCTTTAGCTCCTCATTGGGTTCGACACTCTTACTTATCAAAAGAGGCTGCAATTGATCCCCTATACTTGTGGGTTATCAACTGTAGGTACAAATACTATTAGACCGAGACCTTCTTCTTTCATCTGATAGCTAAATAGCCTTTCCATGGATCGAGAACCACTCTGCACCATTTGAACTGGATACAGCTGGAGACATGAAATGGATATGATGGCTCTGGGATTGCTTTCTAGCAGGGAGTCTAGGAACGATCTCTGGGCGTTACTACAATACGCTTACTACTTTATAATATGTTAATCTTCACTCTTCTAATGTTGCAAGATGCTTCAAGATGCTAGTCTTCGATAGGCTAGGCCTTTCCCTTCTCTTCTGGCATTTCTGGAGTTCAGTCCAAAGATATAGCCCCAGTCCCTTGATACTGATGCATACTTAGTATAGATCTGATGTAAGTCTTGTGAGTACTTTGGATGAGTACTCACGGTTGCTTTGCTACCTCTTTTCCCTTCTACCCGATTGATGTGATCAGATGACAGAGCCCAGGAGTCAATGGATCCCACCGATGACTACTACTACCCTGGTGGAGCCTACTGCTACGTGGAGATCACCGATGACCAAGAGTAGTTAGGAGGCTCCCAGGAAGGAGGTCCGCGCCTTTTCGATCTAGATGTCATTGTTCTGCTAGCCTTATCAAGGCAAACTTGTTTACTTCTGTTTGTACTCAGATATTGTTGCTTCTACTGACTCTTGTGTATTCGAGCCCTCGAGGCCCCTGGCTTGTAATATAGAGCTTATATTATTTTATTTGGTGTCTAGAGTTGTGTTGTGATATCTTCACACGAGTCTTTGATCTTGATCGTGCGCATTTGCGTGTATGATTAGTGCATGATTAAGTCGGGGTGTCACATATTTCTTCTTGCTTTGGTTTTGTTCCTAAGCATTTGCATCTTATGTGCATGCATTACTAGTTGTTGCATTGCATGGTGATGCTCAATTCCTTATATAAACTCTCTTTAAAATGTTTGTCATCAATTACCAAAATGGGGGAGATTGAAAGAACATGCGGTGCCCCCATGTTTGGTTTTTGTAATTGATGACAATATCTATGGACTAATGGCCGCCTTGAGTTATATTTTAAGGATTTGTCCATAGGCATTTCTTGAAGTCCATGTGTTCGTTTCAAGGAGTTTATGAGATGAGCAAGGTGCTATTCAAGGAAGCATCCAAAGATTGGTCATGTAGAAGACATGATACAAGGTTGATCAATACTAAGTCAAAGTGTGAATCAAGTTGATCAACACACAAAGCATACAAGATGTACCGAAAGGGGTCAAGTGATCCCATGGTATGGTAAGCATTGTCCATTACGCTTTGTGTAGTAACCCATGGTCTATGTGAGAGTTCTATATGGGGTTAGGTATGCTTCCATGGGCTTGCGTCAAGAGGAAGATCTCATACAACCCATGGAGGATGACATCAAGTGGTGATCGTCATCAAGATTGTGGTGTGCAAGTTCAAGTGGAGCATCACGAAGAGATCATGCTTGAAGCTTGCCGTCCATTGTGGTGACAATGGACTTGTGAAGATATGCCGAAGAGTGGCTCACCCATAGTGGAGTATGGGGAGCAATCTACTTGTCTTCATCAAGCCAACACAATCAAGAAAGGTGGTCCAACTTGAGGAATTCAAGATCGTCATCATCTAGCTCATGTGGATTATTTGCAAGGCAAAGGTTTTCCCTTGATGGGTTTTCTATTTTACCGGTATCATGGTGGTAGCTGGGAGACCGGGTTACAGGATTGATTGTCGTACTATCAAGGGGGGCTCTCAAGTAAGTAGCTTGATCATATCATTCGTAGAGATCTCAATCCATTGCATCCTTGCACAATCTTTCTTGGTTCTTGTTTGTTGTTTCTCTTTGTGAGTTCTAGAGCTTATGGTCATCTTCACGACAAGCTCAAGTTCATCAAAATGGAGTTCATATGCATCTTCTATGATGTTTTTTATGTTGGAGTTTTTGCCGGTTCTTCATTCATAGAGGTTTCACATATCTATATCATTAGCATTTTTCTACTGTCGCTGTTTGGATAGTACTCGTCGTCATCTATCCAACAAGCTTGAGTTTTCTCAATTCGGAGCTCATATGCAGAAGTTATGGCATTTCTGGTTTTCTTGCTCCTTCTGTTTTGCTTTGGCAGTTTTTCAGCTCGAGCAGTAGTAGAGAGTGATAGTACCTCTCCCCTGAGCGATAGTACCTCTTAGGCGATACTGTCACTGACCAATGTTGCTTCCACTTTCTCTTATTTTTTTGCTTTTATTAACCAATCCGCTTGAGCGACAGTAGAGTGGTAGTACCTCTCTAAACACTAGTACTACTCCCCCGAGCGGTACTACCTCTCCGGCATAACTACCATTCATGTTTTTATATCTCATTGGGTTGTTTTAACCGTGCTAAGCAGTAGTACCGCTCCCGCGAACGGTGGTACCGCTTGAGCACGACTTGTGGGCGTAACGGTTGGATACGGGGGGCCTCTTTAAGGGGCCTTCTTCCCCAATGGTCCCTATCGTTCTAGCTCGTGTTCTTCCCCCAGTGTTTACCTTCTTTGAGCTTGATGTCTGTCAATCCCTCCATGGATCCTTGCTTTGTTTTGGGGAAAAAGAGAGAGGAGATCTAGATCCACATTTCCACCAATCACTTTCTCCTCCATGTGAGGGGAACCCCCTAGATCTAGATCTTGTTGTTCTTGGTGTTCTCCTTCTTGTTCTTCCTCTCATTTCCGTTCATAGCTACTCGTATCCAAAATGCTCCATCCTTGCTACTTGTTTGTGCTCGCATTATCATCACAGTCGGTATTCTGTGGTGCAACATTTACGATGCATGTCACATCAGAAACAGTTCGTGATTGTAAAGCGTGTACGATAAGGCGACTATCACAAACATTTAGTTTTCTCGCACCATTTGTGATATTGTCTGACATCGCACATGTTTCCTCTTTGTGAACCATGTCGGATTATGATGTATATCACACATGTTGTGCCTTATAGACCGTGTGCGCCATAATGACCTACAGAGCGTATTTTCATCCTAATTTAATTGGTGCTATTTAAAATTGTACCGAACTTCAATTTGAAAGTAGGCTATAACTTCATTCATATCCATCAGGTTCAACAACCAATGCATAATTCGATTCAAAGGTACATACGTTCAAGAATTACATCAAAAAGAGAATTACATAAGCACCAAATAAAGAATGATGAACCAGGGTTGTATACTTGTACTATTAAAGATGGTAAAGAAAGAGGCGAGAGACATTCTGGTTGTTGAACAAGGTGAAGCGAAATGTCCCTAATGAGCTCTCCTCCATGCAGAAGGCACGCACGAGTCTAGTCCAACCCTTTGTGATGGCCAGCTGCCAATCATGTAGTTTGAGAGGTAATCTTGACTAAACTACTTCGGGAACCACAGTAAAGGAAAAAGTTTCAGATATTGTCATCTAACACAACTCATTATGGGTATTAAAAAGAAGGCTACAGAGTTGTAGCGACCCGACCCGGTAAGAGTCAAAGTCTCTGTGCTTACCATGCTAGTCCCTGGATCGACTTGCTAGCACACACAGTACTCGATGAAATAACAGAAATAACACACATCTCTTTATTACATCGATAGTCCAGGAGCAATACATTTATTACATAATAGGGCATAGAGCCGAAAAAAATTATTGCGGAAGCAAAGTAGTAAATGAGTCCAACTCCACGAGCAAGTTGAGTGTAGAACATCGACCTATCGCACCTTAATCCTCGTCGGATATATCTGCAACGTGATAAGTTGTAGCCATATAGGTCAGTACATTGAATGTACTGGCAAGTCACATCAAGAGTAAATGAACCTATTTGTACATGCAATTTGGCTGTTGGAAAGCTCTAAGTTTAGTTTGGCATAAAGCTAGTTTTTTCCTATTGCAAAGTAAGTGTTCTACAACTATGAAATTAGCATAGGATGAGTTGGCAAACCCAACTCAATCCTTTACCAAAGTTATCACTTATAATCCCAACTATTTAATTAAGGTGATGAGATCTTACAACATTTCCACTACTAGATGCTCAAATTGTCCGTAACCGGGGACACATCTAATCGATTAGGTTGACACTCTGCAAAGGTTGCACACTTTTCCACACAAGACTCGACCACATCCATGATCGGACGGTCGAGACATAGCCTTTCGAAAATGTTTCCCCTAACCTACGGATAGGCCGGTACACCTACTCATTCTACATCTGCTAGCCTATCCCAGAAGGGGTCACACTATCTACTCAACTAAGCCAGAGCCCATATTGGCTTGCGGCTGCACAGGTAAGCTTCTAGACATGAGAATACGATTGATCTCTTTGAGCCTGAACGGACGGACCACTAGTGGTGCACCACCATGGATTTCCCATGCGTGCCCCATTGTACTTCGCCACCATCCCAACCAGTTTCCGCCCAGGTAGTTCATTAATTATCTTAGGTCCTATTAACTACATTGTCACTCATACTTTACAATGTTCACTCCCCAATCCACGTCTACTTAGCGAAGCAACATAATGTAAAACGGTGGTGACAATGTGATAAGTTTCAGACCTACCTCAATGAACTACTAGATGTAAGCATAGTCATCTGGCATAAATTCCTACCATGCAGTCCTACCGCAAAGAACTAAGTGCATAATAAAAACATAGGTAATGGAACATGATCAAGATGCAACTTGCCTTGGTACTGCTGGTTGAATTCTAAAGACTGATAGTATTCTGCTTCGCACTCCGGGCAATCTATCAAAGTAAAATAATTATAAATAAGAAAACATTCCGAAGAACCAAAATATCAAGAAAAGGAAAAGGTCTCGGAAAAACCAAATGAACAAACCACACACTTAACTAGCATGAAAATATTCTGAGTGCAAAACAACTTAGGCATATGGCTCAAAAAGTGATGTGAACTATAGTGCATTCTAGGCATACTAGTAAAATATTAATGGACAGATCCTAGTGTGTGAAAATTATTGCGACAAAGGTCCAGGTGATAGGGTTTGGCTACGGTGACAGAATGCAAAAAGAATCAACTTAATCAGAGCTATGGTTTTGTAGATATGGCAATTTGAAGTTTGAATTTGAATCTGAATAAATTCAAATTTTAATCTGACCAAAGTTTACCAAAAAGGATACTACTGGATAGATCTAAACAATACGAATAATTTGCCGCTGGTTTCATCGAGTTTAGATCTACGGTTAAAAAGTTGTGTCTAATTCAAGATGAGGGAGTAATCTGCTAATAACAAGGACTAAAGAGTGAAACAGAAAATTAAATCTACTACATGCAGGCCCCTGGCCACGTGGCAGGCTGCGAGTGGCTGGCAGCGTTCGCTGCGGAAGCGTATACGGTGAACGACCGCTACTTAAGTAAAACAGCTACCATGGCTAGGAAAAAAACTAAAACCGAGATCGGTTTATCTAAACTAATCGGTTTAGTCCAAAACCGGATGGACTGATCTAATAAAAAATAGCAAACTAAACCGATCTGGAAAATTAAAAAACCAAACTAACAGCCAGCGAGCGGTTCGCTCACCTCGATGATGATGATGACGTACAGGGGCGGCGGCGCTGGCGTTGGGCGGTGATGGGGCGGCAGCTGCGGTGGTCCTCAGCGGCGGAGAAGGAGGCGAATGGTACTAGCGCGACGAGGGGGTCATGGTGGTGGTGACGGTGCACGTCGGGGACGTCGAGGTTGTGCTGCGCGGGGACAATGGCTCCGTGCTCCGGCGAGGATGCAGGTCGTCGGGGCGGCGGTTCCAGCGATACCTAGGCGGCAAAAACATGTCAACAAGATGTGCCTCGGCGAGTAACAAAGATTGACAGAAACAAAATGAAGGTAGAGGAGTCTACGACGATGGAAAACTCCGGCGAGATCCAATGAGGCAGTGTGGCGGCTGTGAGGAGCGAGGAGTTGTGCGAGACGGCGAAATCGAACGAGGGGGTCAAGGGGCTTATATAGGCGCGAAGAGGGAGCACGGGGTTGCGGGATAAACATTATCCCGAGAGGCCTCGCCGGCGGTTGCGGACGAGCGCGCTCCTGGCTCTGTCCCGTGCGGCGGGGTGGGAGGTTGGAGGCGATGGGGAGCGGGGGCCACCAGTCAGTGGCGGCGGCGGGTAGCGAGTGAAGGTAGGTGCGGGCGGTCGACCGGGCGGGGAGATTCGAGTGCTAGGAGGTCGCTGTGGGCCAAATGGCCAGCTGGGCCGGTTGGCACGCACCTGGGCCAAACCCAGTTTCGGTCCAGGCTGCGGTGGCGCATGCGTGTTTTTTTAAACCGAAGCCTAAAATGGCTCGAAACATTTCAAACAAAATCTTAAAAATACCACGATAATTTCTAAAATTATCTTGGAATTTCTAGAGCATAGTGAACATTAATCTACGCACAGAAAAAAACATTTTCTAATGCTACTAATGCACTTTTGGTAAATCGAATAAATACCAAACAAACTACAGAAACTCCAACTAATATTCAAAATGAAATTTCCAACTCTTTTACAATTTGAGGAAGTCATCTTATCCCCTATCATTTGTTCTTCTCGAGTGGAAAGTTATTTGAATATTTGAAAACTCCAAAATGCAAAGAAATATGATATGCATCGAATGATCCTACTAACATCCAAATTTAATAAAATTGGGATGTTACAAGAGTTCCTAATTACCATGGTGCCGTTCACTGTTGTCTTGGATAAAGCATAAACAAATAGTTCAATTGACATCTTTTGACCCATTTTACTAACAATCTTTATTAGTTTCCTCAGTTGATGCTGGTTCATGAATATGTCATTGCCCCATTGATGTCTACTACACAACTTGTTCTTGTAGACTCGTGTTGGGCCTCCAAGCATAGAGTTTTGTAGGACAGTAGCAAATTTCCCTCAAGTGAATGACCTAAGGTTTATCAATTCATGGAAGGCGTAGGATGAAGATGGTCTCTCTCAAACAACCCTTCAACCAAATAACGAAGAGCCTCTTGTGTCCCCAACACACCAAATACAATGGTAAATTGTATAGGTGCACTAGTTTGGCGAATAAATGGTGATACAAGTGTAGTAATGATATTAGATATTAATTTTTGTAATAGGAACAATAAAAAATGGCAAGGTAGCAAGTAACAAAAGTGAGCACAAACGGTATTGCAATGCTTGAAAATGAGGCCTAGGATCAGTACTTTCGCTAGTGCAATCTCTCAACAATGCTAATATAACTGGATCATATAACCATCCCTCAACGTACGATGAAGACTCACTCCAAAGTTCTTATCTAGCAAAGAACATAAGAAGAAATTGTTTGTAGGGTATGAAACCACCTCAAAGTTATCATTTCCGATCGATCTATCCAAGAGTTCATACTAAAATAACACCAACTTATCCTTTCCGATCGATCTATCTAAGAGTTCATACTAAAATAACACCATATGACACACATCAACCAACTCTAATGTCACCTAGATACTCCAATGTCACCGCAAGTATCTGTGAGTTGATTATATGATACGCATCAAACAATTTCAGATTCATAATACTCAGTCCAACACAAAGAACCTCAAAGAGTGCCCCGAGATTTCTACTGAAGAAACAAGGACTAGAACGTGCATCAACCCCTATGCATAGATTACCCCAATGTCACCTCGGGAATCCGCGAGTTGAGTGCCAAAACACATATCAAGTGAATCAATATGATACCCAATTGGCACCATGGGTATTCATAGCAAGACATACATCAAGTGCTCTCAAATCCATAAAAGTATTCAATCTGATAATATCGAAATCTCAAAGGGAAAACTCAATTCATCACAACAAGATAAAGAGGGAGAAACACCATATGATCCAACTATATTATCAAAGCTCACGATACATCAAGATCGTGCTAAATCAAGAACATGAGAGAGAGAGAGAGATTAAACACATAGCTACTAGTACAAACCCTCGACCCCAAGGGTGGACTACTCCCTCCTCATCATGGTGGCTACCAGGATGATGAAGATGGCCTTTGGTGATGATTTCACCCTCCGACAGGGTGCCAGAACAGGGTCCAGATTGGATTTTCGTGGCTACAGAGGCTTGCGGCCGTGGAACTTCTGATCTAGGGTTAATTCTAGGGGTTTCTATATTTATCGGATTTTTTTGGCATTGGTTTCATGCAAAGATGGGCCACGAGGGGGCCACCACCCACCAGCACACGGGCAAGGCCCCTGGCACGCCCCAGTGGGTGGTGGCCACCTCCTTCACCTTCTCGCCCCCCATGAAGCTTCTAGTGCCTCTTCTGTTCCAAAAAAATCGTCAAAAAGTTTTAGCTGATTTGGAGAACTTTGATTTCTGCACTAAAAACAACACCACGGTAGTTCTGCTGAAAACATCGTCAATCCGGGTTAGTTCCATTCAAATCATACCGAAACCATATAAAATTGTTGTAAACATGCCATGAATACTTCATAAATTATAGATACGTTGGAGACAATGGGTATTAACTGCAACATGCATAACAATTAAAAACAAGCAAATATAGTCATTCAAACTGGTATTGTGCAGGTCTAAAGTACACTAGTTATTGTTATAAAAAGGAAAGGCGTGTTAACTAGAACATCCTTAACAACAACCAAATATTGTCATTCATAGTGGTATTGTTGAAACTGTTATTGATGAAATTGAACAACATATATATATATATATATATATATATATATATATATATATATATATATACTCCAGCAATTTTTGGTCGTTTCAAGTCGATCCCCAAAATTAACAGAGTAAACTTCAATTTGATCAAGTTCCAAGTAGGTTCAATCGAAAGTAGCATACATTCAAACATAAAGATAGATGGTTTTCCATAACCGAACATAAAACATAAATTTAAACTAAACTAAACTGCTTTCGGTCGAAGTGGAGGTCGAGCCAATCCTTCCTCGTCAGGTACGGTGTGCCGGGAACCGGGTCTGGGCTGATGCCTGATAACCCACAAGTATAGGGGGTCAATTGTAGCCTTTCTCGATAAGTACGAGGGTCGAACCCAACGAGGAGCTAAAGGTAGAACAAATATTCTCTCAAGTTCTATCGACCATCGATACAACTCTATGCACACTTTACGTTTGCTTTACCTAGAACAAAACAAATATGAAACTAGAAGTACTTTGTAGGAGTAAAGGGATACGTTTACAAGATAATAAAGAACATGTAAATAAAAGATAAGGGATGTTTAGATAAAGAAACAATTAAGTTAGTTTTAGTAGAGAGCTTTTTGTCACAAGAAAGTTATTTGTCCCTAGGCAATCGATAACTAGACCAGTAATCATTATTGCAATTTTATATGAGGGAGAGGCATGAGCTAACATAATTTCTCTACTTGGATCATAAGCACTTATGATTGGAACTCTAGCAAGCATCTGCAACAACGAAAGATCATTAAGGTAAAACCCAACCATAGCATTAAGTACCAAGTCCTCTTTACTCCCATACGCAATAACCACTTACTCGGGTCTATGTTTCTATCACTCATGCCACCCACCATAAGCGAATCATGAACATACTACATCACCCTACGGTGGGGATCTCTCAGGCTTGCGTGGCATGGAGGGCACCATAGGGCAGCACCAAAATAAAGGATGCAACTCAACCAATCACGATAATCAATTAACCCGTAAGACAAAATGGATCTACTCAAACATCGTAGGATAGACACATATTATTGGATAATAATATATATCGTTGATCACCATGTTTAAGTAGAGATTGCAGCAGGGAGAAGAGGTGTTACACCACTGCATAGAGGGGGAGAGAGTTGGTGTTGATGGTGGCGAGGTTGTTGGTGTAGATCGCCGTCACGCTCCTCGCCCCGGCGGTATGCCGACGCCACTAGGAGAGAGGGAGAGAGCCCCCTATTTCTTCTTCCTTGACCTCCCCTAGATGGGAGGAGGGTTTCCCCTCTGGTCCATGGCCTCCATGGTGGCGGAGGGGCGGGAGCCCCTCCGAGATTGGATCTATCTCACTGTTTCTCTTCTGTTTTGCGTTCCTATTTTTCTGGCTCTTCATCGTTTCTTAAATTCTTGGAGATTCGTAACTCCGATTGGGCTGAAATTTTAACACGATTTTCTTCTGGATATTCTCTTTTTGCGGCGAAAGAAGGGCATCAACCGCCTTACAGGGGCCCCACAAGCCTGATGGCCGCGCCCAGGGTAGGGGCGCCCCTCGAGCTTATGGGCCCCTCGGGCATTGTCTCGTGTTGATTCTTCTTCCGAAAAATCAGATATATTGCAAAAAAATCTCCATAAATTTTTATCATGTTTGGACTTCGTTTGGTATGGATATTCTGTGAAACAAAAACATGCAACAAACAAGAACTGGCACTAGGCACTGGATCAATATGTTAGTCCCAAAAATAATAATAATATGTTGCCAAAAGTATATGAAAGTTGCAGAATATTGGCATGAAACAATCAAAAATTATATATATTGCGGAGGCGTATTAGTGTTGTCGTTCGGGAAGACACTCCTCCACTCGTCGACGTCGATCTCCACATCCTCGCCACCCACCTGGACGCCCTCTACGCCGCCATACTTGCTGCCTTGGACCTCATCTTCGGAGAAGAGCACGATAACCTCGCCGCCCTCCTCCAGCAAAGATCATCCGCTCCGCCTCCACGAGCTCCAGGTGCTACCGGTGGAACTCTTGCATGTAGGCCTCGTCGGCGACCTCGGCCTTGAGGCGCTCCCTCGCCTCATGGTCCTACCGTGCAATAGCCAAGCTCACCACCCATGGATCCGGCGGGACGAGGTTAACCGGACATGTGCCAAAGGGGAAATTGAGCCTAGCCGCCACGCCGTGGTAGCGGACCTGCCAGTGGTCATACTCCATGGCTGCGAGCTCGGCAGTGTGGAAGCTACGGAGCCACAGGCGCATGTGGGTCTCCCAATCCGTAATCTTGGTGACCCATGTCCCCCACCGCAGCTGCCGGACCCCAAGGTAGGACCTTTTCGGTGGTCGGGCCCGAGGGAAGATAGGGAAGTCCTCAAACCGGCATAGGGGCGCAACAGCGGGTGGATCAGGCGACGGCAATGGCGGCTCGATAAAGATCCCGCAGAGGATGACGGGGAAGCCTCGGAGGCCACCTCGCCAACGTCGGGAGAAGAGGCCGCGATAAACCTATTTTGCGCAATCCGCTCCTCGAGCTCCCCGGCAGACAGGCAGAGGCTGACGATGGAGGCGGCGGCGACAATGATGGCGGCGACCTACCAATGGTTTCGAGCGAGGGAGGGTAGTGTGTGTCTGTGTGAGTGGAGGCTTTGGGGGGGGGGCAGTGGGGCCAAGGTGGTGTTTGAGGAAATACCACGACTACTGAAAAATTTACTAGGCGGGAGTAAAATGTCGGGGCTACTGAAAATTTGGATCAAGGGATTGAAGTAGAGCGAGAGTAACAAACATCACACACAATCAAAACATAATAATGGTGTGCTATCAAATAGAAAAACCCTCCAGGCGAGGAGATATTTCTGAAATTGCGAGGGATGCAGGTGGGAGTAAAATGACAGGGCTACTGAAAATTTGGATCAAGGGATTGAAGCAGAGCGGGAGTAACAGACATCGCACACGGTCAAAACATACTAATCGTGTGCTATCAAATAGAAAAACCCTCCAGGCGAGCAAATATTTTTGATATTGCGAGGGATGCAGGCGGGAGTACTGCTACTGAAAATTTGGATCAAGGGATAGAAGTAGAGCGGGAGTAACAGACATCACACACGGCCAAAACATACTAATCGTGTGCTATCAAATAGAAACCTCCAGGTGAGCAGATATTTTTGAGATTGCGAAGGATACAGGCAGGAGTAAAATGTCGGGGCTATTGAAAATTTGAATCAAGGGTTTGAAGTAGAGCGGGAGTAACACACATCACACACGGTCCACACATACTAATCGTGTGCTATCAAACAAAAAAACCCTCCAGGCAGTAGATATTTTCGAGATTGCAAGGTAGTAGATATTTTCGAGAGCAGGAGGGAAGCCTCATGGAGCCCAATCTACTGTGTTGATGTGAGTGACAGGGGCATGGGCGTGGCACGTGGGTAGTCTGAGCAAACCGTGTCTGTTGTGTCCCCAATCGGAGATGGTTGCTGCATAACTCGTCTGCTATTTATAAATTTGGCAAAAAAAACACGGGAAAGGGTCAGAACACGAACACACTTGCATGTGGACCAAATATATGTATGAAAAGGATGGTTTGACGTTCAAATGCCCAATGCACAACTTTGATGTGGCACCTCTCGCACAAAATGCACAGTATTGCTAGTTCGCCACCCCCTATGAACCCCACTTCATGTCGGCGGTAAGGGAATCCTAGCTATGAACGCATGCCCCCAAATATCTAGGTATGAAATCTCACCCTACCGTAACACAAAACCTATAGGAGTCCATCATGGTCAAACCCCCCTTTCAGTTCTGGACAATGGTGGACCGTGTGCCGGCCCGCAAATGTGTGCTTGTGGCACGAGATGGGTGAGACCACATACGAACCACTTGCGGGTGGCCCTACTATATGCATGAAAAGGGTGTGGTGTGATATTTAAATACACAATTCACAATTTTTATATGGCACATGTGCCTCGCAAATTAACCGGACTTCCCCGGCCCCATGGAGGTTGCAGGAAGTGCGAAGTAGCCCCCCCACACACACATTGAGTCAGTGGGAGAGAGCATCTCACCAAGAAGTACTATAACACAGACCAAGCAAAATCCAACTTGGTCGTATAACCTCTCTCACTCGTTGTTGGTCAAAGTGATGGACGTCCACACGGCCCCGCAAAATGGGCTAGCTTGTCATCGATAACCACCCGAGGGAGTGCCTGAAGACAAAACCACTGTGTGCATGTGGCCCAAACATATGTATATGGAAGTGGTATGTGGTGTTTGAATACCCAATGCGCAACTTTGATGTGGCATCGTGCTTTGGAATCGTAGAATCCCCACACTGAGCGAGGGTTCACAACACATAGCATGCGCTCAAACTTAATTAGGTTTGGAATCTCACCATGATCAACCTACTATATGGTAACACGAACCAAAGAAGAAGAATCCACCCTGGTAACCTTTCTCGTTGTCGGTCGAAATGATGGACATCCACATGGGCCCACGAATATATAGGCTTGCCGCCGATAACCAAGTGAGTGAGAGTGTTCAAAGACAACCATCGCATGCATGTGTCCCCAACATATTGATGGAGGTGCGTGATGCATGCATATGTGTTGAATACCCAATGCACAACATTGATGTGGTGCATGCGGTGAAAATCGCACAGGCCCCACACAGAGCAAGAGGTTCATGACGTGTCGTGTGCTCGCCCCCCCCCCCCCACTTTGATCCAGCTGGATGGATTCATGTGTACACATGCACAATTATGCAATCTCACATCATGACCTATACCGTGGGACAAACAAAAAATTAATCCCCTCCTAAGTCAAATAACCTCTCTCATTGTCGGTGAAAGTGATGGACCAAGCGGGCCCACATATGGAAGCATCACCGATAACCGCGTGAGTTAGTGCCAGAGGACAACCACCATCACTTGCATGTGTGCCAAACATATGCATGGAGAGGTGTGTGGTTGTAACGTTTTGAATACCTAATGCACAACTTGTATGTGGCATCTGCCTCGAAATCCATAAAGTGCCCACACGACGTGAGGTTCATGACGCCTAGTATATGTTGGTCCCATCCCCTCGTTGACACGTACTATATACTCCTGCCATAACATGGTCCTAAAAATATTAATCCTCCTTGTTCATCAAACTAATCTCTCTCTCGCTGGGTCAAAGTGATGGACGATAACCTCGTGAGCCCACAGGAGTAAAGCATACGCCACAAAGGAGTGAGCGTCCTATATAGGACAACCACCATCTGCATGTGGCCTAGAGAGGTGTTTGTGTGATGTTTGAATACGCAATGCACAACTTTGATGTGGCACCTATACCTCAAAAACTGAAAAGTCCCCACAGAGAGTGAGGTTCATGATGCGTGGTATGTGCTACCCCCCCTTCGACGCGTGGTATATACTCCTACCGTAGCACAACCCAAAAAGAATCATCCTTGATGGTCAAATTAACCTCTCTCGTTGGGTCAAAATGATGGAGGACAACCTTGCGGGCCCACAGATGGAAGCGCCACACGCGAGTGAGTTCCTATAGGGCAACCACTGCCTGCATGGTGCTGTATGTGATGTTTGAATACCAATGCACAACTTTGATGTGGCACCTGCCTCAGGAACCAGAAAGTCCCCACATGGAGCGAGGTTCATGATGCATAGATATATATTGCCCCCTCTTTGACATGTACTACATACTCCTATCATGCATATATGTAACACAAACCAAAAAAGAACCATCCTTTTTGTCAAATTAACCTGTTTCTCGCTATAGGTTCAACTGATCGACAACGACCTCATGGCCCACAGAGAGAGTCACATGCGAGTGAGTGTCAAAGGACAACCACCGCGTGCATGTGCCCAAAAGAGGTGTTGTGTGATATTTGAATACCCAAGGCACAACTTTGATGTGGCACATGCTTCGCAAACCGGAAACGCACTACATAGAGGTTGACAACGCGTAGCCCCCCCCCACCCCCACCCCCACTTCGAGCCGGTGGGAGGGACTCATGTGTACACATGTGCCTGAACTTGGATATGGAATCTCAACATGATCCACACCGTAACACATGCCAAGATGAATCCACCTTCGGTCAAATGCCTCTCATTGTCGGTGGAAACTAATAACCTTCGCGGGCTAACCAATGGGCACATAGCTGATAACTGCACGACGGAATGTCCCAGGACCACCAATGCATGCATGTGGACCGAACATGTATGTATGAAACGGATGTGTACTTTTTTAGATAACCAATCCACGACTTTGATGTGGCACATATGACTCAGAAAAACGATCAATCCCACACGGAGGCTGATATGTCTTCGTCATATGTACTTTTCTTAATACTTTTGCTCTTGTTTTGGACTCTAATTTGCATAATTTTAATGAAAGTAACCCGGACTAACGATGTTTTCAGTAGAACTACCATTGTGTGTTTTTGTGCAGAAATAAAAGTTCTCAGAATGGAACGAAACTTTTTGGAGAATTATTCTACAATAAAATAAAAACATAGGAGAACCACCAGAGGGGCCCCTGGATAGGCACAAACACCAGGGCGCCCCCCCCCCCCTCTGGCGTGCCCTGGTGGGTTGTGCCCACCTCGTGGCCCCGCAGACCCTAATTCCAACTCCATAAATACCTATTTTTGGAGAAAAAAATCAAGGAGGAAGTTTCATCGCGTTTCACGATACGGAGCCGCCGCCACCTCCTATTCTTCATCGGGAGGCCAGATCTGGAGCCCATTCGGGGATCCGGAGAGGGGAATCTTCAGTCTTCGTCACCACCAACCCTCCTTCATTGCCAATTCCATGAAGCTCCCCACCGGGAGTGAGTAATTCTTTCGTAGGCTCGCTGGTCGATGATGAGTTGGATGAAATTCATCATGTAATCGAGTTAGTTTTGTTAGGGCTTGATCCCTAGTATCCACTATGTTCTGAGATTGATGTTTGTATGACTTTGCCATGCTTAATGCTTGTCACTAGCGCTCGAGTGCCATGATTTCAGATCTGAACCATCTATGTTTTCACCATTATAGATCCGATCTTGAAAGTCATATTCACCTATTATGTGTTATGATCCGTAAACCCCAGTGTGACAGTAATTGGGATACTTTTCGGTGATGATCATAGTTTGAGGAGTTCATGCATTCACTATGTGTTAATGCTTTGTTCCGGCTCTCTATTAAAAGGAGGCCTTAATATCCCTTAGTTTCCTTATGGACCCCGCTGCCACCAGAGGGTAGGACAAAAGATGCCATGCAAGTTCTTTTCCATAAGCACGTATGACTATTTACGACATACATGCCAACATTATATTTTATGAACTAGAGCTAGTTTTGTACCGCCCTAGTGTTGGGGAATGTAGTAATTTCAAAAAAATTCCTACGCACACGCAAGATCATGGTGATGCATAGCAACGAGAGGGGAGAGTGTTGTCTACGTACCCTCGTAGACCATAAGCGGAAGCGTTATGACAACGCGGTTGATGTAGTCGTACGTCTTCACAATCCGACCGATCCAAGCACCGAACATACGGCACCTCCGAGTTCAGCACACGTTCAGCTCGATGACGATCCCCAGACTCCGATCCAGCAGGGCGTCGGGGATGAGTTCCGTCAGCACGACGGCGTGGTGACGACGATGATGTTCTACCGACACAGGGCTTCGCCTAAGCACCGCTACGATATGACCGAGGTGGAATATGGTGGAGGGGGGCACCGCACACGGCTAAGGAACGATCATGAAGATCAACTTGTGTGTTATGGGGTGCCCCCTGCCCCCGTATATAAAGGAGCCAAGGGGGAGGGGGCGGCCGGCCAAGGAGGGCGCGCCAAGGAGGAGTCCTACTCCCACCGGGAGTAGGATTCCCCCCCCCCCCCTTCCAAGTAGTGGGAGTAGGAGTCAAGGAAAGGGGGAAGAGAAGAGAAGGAAGGAGGGGCACAGCCCCTCCCCCTAGTCCAATTCGGACTAGGCCTTGGGGGGGGGCGCCCAGCCTCTCCTCTCTCTTTCCCCTAAAGCCCAATAAGGCCCATATACTCCCCGGCGAATTCCCGTAACTCTCGGTACTCCGAAAAATACCCGAATCACTCGGAACCTTTCCGAACTCCGAATATAGTCGTCCAATATATCGATCTTTACGTCTCGACCACTTCGAGACTCCTCGTTATGTCCCCGATCTCATCCGGGACTCCGAACTCCTTCGGTACATCAAAACTCATAAACTCATAATATAACTGTCATCGAAACCTTAAGCGTGCGGACCCTACGGGTTCGAGAACTATGTAGACATGACCGAGACACGTCTCCGGTCAATAACCAATAGCGGAACCTGGATGCTCATATTGACTCCCACATATTCTACGAAGATCTTTATCGGTCAAACCGCATAACAACATACTTTGTTCCCTTTTTCATCGGCATGTTACTTGCCCGAGATTCGATCGTCGGTATCTAATACCTAGTTCAATCTCATTACCGGCAAGTCTCTTTACTCATTACGTAATGCATCATTCCGTAACTAACTCATTAGCTACATTGCTTGCAAGGCTTATAGTGATGTGCATTACCGAGAGGGCCCAGAGATACGTCTCCAACAGTCGGAGTGACAAATCCTAATCTCGAAATACGCCAACCCAACATGTACCTTTGGAGACACCTGTAGAGCTCCTTTATAATCACCAAGTTATGTTGTGACGTTTGGTAGCACACAAAGTGTTCCTCCGGTAAACGGGAGTTGCATAATCTCATAGTCATAGGAACATGTATAAGTCATGAAGAAAGCAATAGCAACATACTAAACGATCAAGTGCTAAGCTAACGGAACGGGTCAAGTCAATAACATCATTCTCCTAATGATGTGATCCCGTTAATCAAATGACAACTCTTTTGTCCATGGCTACGAAACTTAACCATCTTTGATTCACGAGCTAGTCAAGTAGAGGCATACTAGTGACACTATGTTTGTCTATGTATTCACACAAGTATTATGTTTCCGGTTAATACAATTCTAGCATGAATAATAAACATTTATCATGAAATAAGGAAATAAATAATAACTTTATTATTGCCTCTACGGCATATTTCCTTCAGTCTCCCACTTGCACTAGAGTCAATAATCCAGTTCATGTCACCATGTGATTTAACACCAATATTCACATTTGTATGTGATTAATACCCATAGTTCACATCGTCATGTGATCAACACCCAAAGGGTTTACTAGAGTCAATAATCTAGTTCACATTGCTATGTGATTAACACCCAAAGAGTACTAAGGTATGATCATGTTTTGCTCATGAGAGAAGTTTAGTCAATGGGTCTATCACATTCAGAGCCGTATGTATTTTGCAAATATTCTATGTCTACAATGCTCTGCATGGAGCTACTCTAGCTAATTGCTCCCACTTTCAATATGTATCCAGATTGAGACTTAGAGTCATCTGGATCGGTGTAGAAGCTTGCACCGATGTAACTCTTTACGACAGGCTCTTTTATCACCTCCATAATCGAGAAGTATTTCCTTAGTCCTCACTAAGGATATTCTTGACCACTATCCAGTGATCTACTATTAGATCAAAATTGTATTCCTTTGCCAAACACAAAGCAAGGTATACAATAGGTCTGGTTCACAGCATAGCATACTTTATAGAACCTATGACTGAGGTATAGGGAATGACTTTTCATTCTCTTTCTATTTTCTGCCATGGTCGGGTCTTGAGTCTTACTCAACTTCACACCTTGCAACACAGGCAAGAACTCCTTCTTTGACTGTTCCATTTTGAACTATTTGTCAAAAATTTATCAAGGTATGTACTCATTGAAAAATCTTATCAAGCGTCTTGATCTATCTATATAGATCTTGATGCTCAATGTGTAAGCAGCTTCACAGAGGTCTTTCTTTGAAAAACTCTTATTCAAGTATCCTTTCATGCTATCCAGAATTTCTATATCACTTCCAATCAACAATATGTCATCCACATATAATATTAGAAATGCTATAGAGCTCCCACTCACTTTCTTGTAAATACAGGCTTCTCAAAAAGTCTGTATAAAACCATATGCTTTGATCAACTCATCAAAGCGTATATTCCAACTCCGAGAGGCTTGCACCAATCCATAAATGGATCGCTGGAGCTTGCACACTTTGTTAGCACCTTTAGGATTGACAAAACCTTCTGGTTGCATCATATACAACTCTTCTTTAATAAATCCATTAAGGAATGCAGTTTTGACATCCATTTGCCAGTTTTCATAAAATGTGGCAATTGCTAACATGATTCAGACAGACTTAATCTTCGATACGAGTGAGAAAATCTCATCGTATTCAACACCTTGAACTTGTTGAAAACCTTTGCAACAAGTCGAGCTTAGTAGATAGTAACACTACTATCAATGTCTGTATTCCTCTTGAAGATCCATTTATTTAACATGGCTTGCTGATCATCGAGCAAGTCAATCAAAGTCCACACTTTGTTCTCATATATGGATCCCATCTCAGATTTCGTGGCCTCAAACCATTTCACGGAATCTGGGCTCATCATCGCTTCCTCATAGTTCGTAGGTTTATCATGGTCTAGTAACATGACTTCCAGAATAGGATTACCGTACCACACTGGCGCGGACCGTACTCTGGAATACCTACGAGGTTCTGTAGTAACTTGATTTGAAGTTTCATGATCATCATCATTAGCTTCCTCGCTAATTGGTGTAGCAATCACTGGAACTAATTTCTGTGATGAACAACTTTCCAATTTGGGAGAAGGTACAATTACCTCATCAAGTTCTACTTTCTTCCCACTCACTTCTTTCGAGAGAAACTCCTTCTCTAGAAAGGATCCATTCTTAGCAACAAATGTTTTGCCTTCGGATCTGTGATAGAAGGTGTACCCAACAGTTTCCTTTGGGTATTCTATGAAGACACACTTCTCGATTTGGGTTCAAGCTTATCAGGTTGAAAACCTTTTTCATATAAGCATTGTAACTCCAAACTTTAAAAAACGATAGCTTAGGTTTACTGCTAAACCATAGTTCATACGGTGTCATCTCAATGGATTTAGATGGTGCCCTATTAAACGTGAATGCAGCTGTCTCTAATGCATAACCCAAAACGATAGTGGTAAATCAGAAAGATACATCAT
The DNA here is from genome assembly GCF_018294505.1 of Triticum aestivum. NCBI lineage: Eukaryota > Viridiplantae > Streptophyta > Magnoliopsida > Poales > Poaceae > Triticum > Triticum aestivum. Next base: position 409,749,171 of record NC_057798.1, read on the forward strand.
AGATCGCACCATATCCAATAAAGTGCGGTTACGACGTTCGGACACACCATTATGCTGTGGTGTTCCATGTGGCATGAGCTGTGAAACTATTCCACATTGTTTAAAATGAAGGCCAAACTCGTAACTCAAATATTCTTCTCTACGATCAGATTGTAGAAACTTTTATTTTCTTGTTACAATGATTCTCCACTTCAATCCGAAATTCTTTGAACTTTTCCAATGTTTCAGACTTGTGCTTCATTAAGTAGATATACGCATATCTGCTCAAATCATCTGTGAAGGTTAGAAAATAATGATACCCTACCACGTGCATCAACACTCATTGAACTCCATACATCGGTATGTATTATTTACAATAAGTTAGTAGCTCGTTCCATTGTTCCGGAGAAAGGAGTTTTAGTCATCTTGCCCAAAAGGCACGGTTCGCAAGCATCAACTGATTCATAACCAAGTGATTCCGAAAATCCATCTTTATGGAGTTTCTTCATGCGCTTTACACCGATATGACCCAAACGACAGTGCCACAAATAAGTTGCACTATCATTATTAACTTTGCATCTTTTGGCATCAATATTATTAATATGTGTATCACTACGATCGAGATCCAACAAACTATTTTCATTGGGTGTATAACCATCGAAGGTTTTATTCATGTAAACAGAACAACAATTATTCTTTGACTTTAAATGAATAACCGTATCGCAATAAACATGATCAAATCATATTCATGTTCAACGCAAACGCCAAATAACATTTATTTAGGTTTAACACTAATCCCGAAAGTATAGGGAGTGTGCGATGATGATCCTATCAATCTTGGAACCACTTCCAATACACATCGTCACTTCACCCTCAACTAGTCTCTGTTTATTCTGTAACTCCTGTTTCGAGTCACTAATCTTAGCAACCGAACAAGTATCAAATACTCAGGGGCTACTATAAACACTAGTAAGGCACACATCAATAACCTGTATATCAAATATACCCTTGTTCCTTTTGCCATCCTTCTTATCCACCAAATATTCAGGGCATTTCCACTTCCAGTGACCATTTCCTTTGTAGTGTAAGCACTCAGTTTCAGGCTTTGGTCCAGCTTTGGTCTTCTTCATGGGAGTGACAACTTGTTTGCCATTCTACTTGAAGTTTCCCTTTCTTTCCCTTTGCCCTTTTCTTGAAACTAGTGATCTTGTCAATCATCAACACTTGATGCTCTTTCTTGATTTCTACCTTCGTCGATTTCAACATCACGAAGAACTCGGGAATCATTTTCGTCATCCCTTGCATACTATAGTTCATCACGAAGTTCTAGTAACTTAGTGATGGTGACTAGAGAATTCTGTCAATCACTATGTTATCTGGAAGATTAACTCCCACTTGATTCAAGTGATTGAAGTACCCAGACAATCTGAGCACATGCTCACTAGTGGAGCGATTCTCCTCCATCTTTTAGCTATAGAACTTGTTGGAGACTTCATATTTCTCAACTCGGGTATTTGCTTGAAATATTAACTTCAATTCCCGGAACATCTCATATGGTCCATGACGTTCAAAAAATGTCTTTGAAGTCCCGATTCTAAGCCGTTTAAGCATGGTGCACTAAACTATCAAGTAGTCATCATATTGAGCTAGCCAAACGTTCATAACGTCTGCATCTGCTCCTGCAATAGGTCTGTCACCTAGCGGTGCATTAAGGACATAATTCTTCTGTGCAGCAATGAGGATAAACCTCAGATCACATCACAGTCCCAAGTTAAATGTGTCTTATGGGTAAGTGATCGTTGCAGGTATAAGTTGTAAGCTATGGAGATGCAATTCAACATAATCAGAAGCAATACAAACTAGACATCATACGGAAAACGCAACCACATATAACAGTTCCAAGTAAGAGCAAGCACCTGTGATGGTGGAGTAGGGGAGATGTTCTCATCATGTACAGGTATGTTCTAGAAACAGGAACACGTGTCATATTCACATGCATTATGTGTAAAGTAAGTAGATGCAATTCAAGTTAGAAGCAATACAAGCTAGACATCATACGCAACATGCAACCACATATAATAGTGCCAAGTTAGAGCAAGCACCTGTGATGGTGGAGTAGGGGAGATGTGCTCATCATCTACACAGCTACGTTGACTGTCCAACCTTGTGTTGTCTTGCGAATCTTGTTGGGAGGATGGCGGAGTAGAATCTGTAGAGGCCCCCTGTTTGAGTTGCTCCGAAGGACCACCATCATCCACTGTCGGACTATTTTCCTTTAGCTATAATGATTTTGCATTGGGAAGTCAAACCGATAAGAAAAAGGAATAAAATTCGCTCTTCACAACTCATTCATGCATGATACTGACGAACACTACTCGGATGAAAGGCAAACACATGATGCGAGGATGGAATATGTATGAAAAACAGGATGGTGTGACATATTCACACCTATGATGTGGTAACTAAGCAGAAGGCATTTCAACAAATTAGAAGCACTGCAAGCTAGACACCATATGAAAGATGCAACCAATATCACTCTGCCAAGTTCAAACTGTATGGCGTTTCAACAAATTAGAAGCAGTACATGCTAGAAATCATATGCAAGACACAACCAATATCACATTGGCGACTTAAAGGTGCCTTATCATAAGTGACTGATGCGGGATATGCAAGAATAGTAGTCTGATGTAGAAACAGGAACACATGTCATATTCACAGGCATTATGTATAAAGTAAGCAGATGCAATTCAACAAAGTTAGAAGCAATACAAGCTAGACATCATACGCAACATGCAACCACATATAACAGTGCCAAGTTAGAGCAAGCACCTGTGATGGTGGAGTAGGGGAGATGTGCTCATCATCTACACAACTACGTTGACTGCCTAGCCTTGTGTTGTCTTGCGAATCTTGTTGGGAGGATGGCGGAGTAGAATCTGTAGAGAACCTTCATTTCAGTTGCTCGGAAGGACCACCATCATCCAATGCCTTGCCAATTTCCTTCAGCTTTATTGATTTTGCATTGTGAGGTCATACCGACAAGAAAAAGGAATATAATTCACTCTTCAAAACTCATTCATGCATGATACTGACGAACACTACTCTGATGAAAGGCAAAGTCATGATACGAGGATGGAATATGTACGAAAAAATGGACGGCTTGACATATTCACACCTATGATGTGGTAACTAAGTAGAAGCCACTTCAACAAATTAGAAACACTGCAAGACACCATATGGAAGGTGCAATCAATATCACTTTGCCAAGTTAAAACTGTCTCGTCATAGGTGGCGTTCATCAAACTAGAAGAAATACATGCTAGAAATCATATTCAAGATGCAAACCAATATCACACTGCCAACTTAAAGGTGTCCCATCATAAGTGACTGATGCAGGATACATAAGAAGAGTAGTTTCATGTAAGAACATGGTGTGATAGACAGATATAGTATGTACCAAAAACAGGAAAGCGTGTCATATTCACATGTATCATGTGTAAGCTAAGCAGATGCAGTTTACACTAATTAGGAGCAATACGAGCTAGACACCATATGCAACATGCAACTAGATATCACACTGCCAAGTTAGAGCAAGCACCTTGGATGGTGGAGTAGGGGAGTGGAGACTTGGACCTTGTAATGCACTATCAGTACAAGGAGAATCGGTATAGATGCTCCATTTACGTTGCTGCAAAGGACCACCATCATCTCCTTCCTTACTCTTTTCCTTCCTCTTTCTTGATTTTGCCTTGTCAAGTCAAACCCACAAGAAAAAGGAATAAAATTTGCTCTTCAGAACTCATTGATGCATGATACTGACGAACACTACTTTCATGTAAGGCAGCCGCATGATAGGAGGATGGAATATGTATGAAAAACAGGACGGCGTGACATATTGACATGTATGATGTATAAAGTGTAAACTAAGCACAAGGTGCTTGAACTTGTTAGAATCGATGCAAGCTAGAAACCATATGAAAGATGAAACCAATATCACTCTGCCAAATTAAAAGGGTGCCCTAACAAATGTATTTGACCAAATTAGAAGCAATACATGGCGACAGGCTAGAAATAATATGCAATATGCAACGAATAAAGGTGACTCATCGTAAGTGATTGATGTAGGATACAGAAGAGAGGTAGTTTCATGTAAGAACAAGGTTAACACATAGATGTAGTGTGTACCAAAAATAGGAAGGCATGTCATATTCACAGGTATAGTGTGTAAACTAAGCAAATGCAATTTACCCTAATTAGAAGCATTACAAGCTAGACACCGTATGCAACATGCAACCACATATCGCACTGCGAAGTTAGAGCAAGCACCTGTGATGGTGGTGTAGGGGAAGTGCGGTCTTCAGGTACAAAGCTACGTTCAATATCTTCATTTAGGCTTGCTGTTTCTTGAGAATCATGTGGAGAGGATGAGATTGCATTCTTTATAAGAGTATTGTGTCTCATATTAACCCACGCGCGTGACTGTCTCATCATAAGCGATAGATGCAGGATACACTAGAACAGTAGTTTGATGTAAGAACATGGTGTGATAGGCAGATGTAGTATGTACCAAAAACAAGAAGGCGTGTCATATTCACATGTATAATGTGTAAGCTAAGGAGATGCAATTTAAAAAATTAGGAGCATTGATGAGGGATACACAAGAAAAGTAGTTTGATGTAAGAACATGGTTAATAGAAAGACGTAGTATTTACCAAAAACAGGAAGGCATGTCATATTCACAGGTATAATGCATTAACTAAGCAAATGCAATTTACCCTAATTAGAAGCATTACAAGGTAGACACCATATGCAACATGCAACCACATATCACACTGCCAAGTAAGAGCAAGCACCTGCGATGATGGTGTGGGGGAATTGCGGTGATCAACTAGAGAGCTACGTTGACTATCTTCATTTAGCCTTGCTGTTTCTTGAAAATCATGTGGGGAGGATGACACTCCACTCTTTAAATGAGTAGGACGTCTCACAGTAACCCACTCGGGCGACTATCTCATCATAAGTGATTGACGAGGGATACAAAAGAGCATTAGTTTGATGTACGAACATGGTTAATAGACATATGTAGTATGTATCAAAAACAGGAAGGCATGTCATTATCAAAGGTATAATGTGTAAAGTAAGCAGATGCAATTTAACCAAATTGGAAGCAATACAAACTAGACACCATATGCAACATGCAACCACATTTGATAGCGCGAAGTTAAAGCAAGCACCTGTGATGGTTGTGTGTGGCAATTGAGATCATCAACTGCAGAGCTACATTTACTGTCTCCAACTGCTGACACTGCGCCCATTAGAGCGCTAAAATGCTTAGTGCTTATCTTCAAATTACACAAGAGGGACTTCTGTCTTTTCTTTTCTACATTCATCAACACTGCGTCAGAGTCTGAAATACCCATGCATAAAAAAACAATAGTGTGAGTATGGGTGAAGTGTGTGCACAATTAGTACAGTGTAAAGGTAGCAGATAGCAGGTCGGTGAGAAATAAATGACGGGAGATATATGATAGCTCTACAACATGCATGGCACACTAAATTACTACAGGATTCTATGAAAATAACAGTCAACTGAAAGCAAATAGGTCAGTCCATTTTTTCTGCACCGTCCGATGTACAAAGAACGGGCAGATCGCCTTCATCTACCTCCAGCCAGTCAGTGTTGACGATCTTCCTCGAAATGCCAGCAACCACCGGCCCAGTATTCCTCCCCTGCTTGTGCCCTCCCCTCGACCTCACCACACCGCTGTGATTGGCACCGCCCCCCGGCCATCCATTCAAGCCCGCCGACCTCCAGATCAAGCGCAAGCAGCTCCTGCGCCAACACCCCTATGATAGACACCGCTGCGCCGCTTCCCCGGGGAACAGGCGGACTAGGTGCTCCGCGCGCCAAAGCGGGTGCTGCTTCTTTTAATTGCGGTTCGACTGACCCTGAATTGAAATCCAGGCAGGCTACTAACCTCTAGCAAAGGTGAAATAGTAAAAGGGAGGAAACCTTGTACATTTAGTATCACGAAGAAGATGCAGTAAGAAGCGCTCAACTAGTTTCTTTCGTGGGATGAATACGGTGTGAGCAGAGACGTAAGATTTGCACGAATAAGGGAAGAGGAGTACCTCTTTCTGCTGGCAGTGTTGTGTCCTCCTTCTATTTTTCCAACGATCTTCTTGTTGTTCGCCGGAAACCAAAAGTTGTGGAGGACAGTGCAGCCTTGGACGAACTCATGGCCAAGTTGTTGAGTGTGGTGCAGTGGCCGTCTGTCGGCAGCGGGGAAGCAGATCCGAGGCGGCGAACGACGGCATAGTGGGAACAGCTCCGGTGCGGTGGACGGTTGCGACAGTGGAGCCGCAGCAGTGAGGTGCAGGACGACGTGGTCACAGTGGTTTTGGTACGGCGCACATCAGCGTCAGCATCGTGGAGGCAGCTCTGCCTCGGCTTCAGCTGCTAAGTCCTTGAGGGCGTTGCGGTTGAGGTTGCGTTGGACGATGACGTCAGGGTACCGGCTTCGGCGTGATGGAGGAGGGCGGCGGTAAATTGGCCGATATGGGGTGGAGGACGGAGGAGGCTGGGGTTTCGCAGCTGGTGGAGAGGGCGTTTTTGTGCCCATGGAGTATGAATGGGGAAACGAAGGGAGGCGGGGAACTAAGGGGGAACAATGTTTCGGTTTGAGACGCACTTGTTTGAAATTTGGGGAAAGTTACAAACTTTGCCCCCATCTAAAATTTCGGACATATTGCGGGTTGGGGGTAGGACAGTCATGTCAGGTGTCCCAAATGTGGGCGGGATAGATTTCGGCCGAGCGCATGGGTGCTTAGGCGCCCACGGCGTATGAATGCTTCTCGGAGGCAGCTGAGACCGCGTCTTGGTGAAGTTACAAACCTACCCCGGTTTAGACCTTTGGACATCGGGCCGATAGGCTACACGGGCCAGAGTCAGGACAGTAATTTCCTACCACCAAACATTAGTCTCTCGCGGTTTCGGGTGACTAGAGGCCTATTTGGCGCTTCGTTTAATATTTGGGAGCAGAAGCATTAATGTTTTCGGTTCTCTTGAATTGAACTTTCAGGATTTGTCAAACTTCACAAATCTTTACTCTTGAAAATCCTAAAGCTACGATTATTTTGGAATGGAGGGGGTACATTTGAATATACATTGTACACGAATATATATTAAAAAATATGCAACTTACCTCAGTTCATGCATGGTTCTAGATATAATCTCCTTGGTTGCAAAAAAAAAGTTAGATATGCGTATGAATATATATAGCATGTTCAAACTGACAACAAAGATTGATGACCCCTTTTACATCTGATTTACAAATGCCATTATCTCGGGTTCAAATAGATGAATGCACTTCCTATGAATTCGAATCTTCGAAACCCCCTTTATGTTGAATTCGACATCTATTCTATTTCGTAGCTAGCAATTTGGAATGTATCCATGCAAGTGACAAATGTATAAAGTGCTTCACGCTAACAACATGGAGTGCACTAACATGGAGATGCACTATGCCTCACCCCATTCTCACAAACGCGTTATATATCTTTCTGTCTAACGCATAAGTGCACACACTTTATATGCATCGGCATTTCTCTTTCACACATGCTCACAATCTCTTTCAGGGTGTCGGGGTGTCTCACGCACATGCTCTCTCTGTTTCTCTCTCTCTCTCTCTCTCTCTCTCTCTTTCTGACTACTATGTACCACTCTTTTCACTAATCTTAGTTGGAAAACACTATTTCTCTCACATGCATATATACACACACACGGTCTCTACTAGCCCTCTATACGCACATATATGTGCCTACGTGTCTCCCGCACGCACATTATCTTTAGGCCTCTCTCGCACACATTGCCCCCCCGACACGCCTCTCTCTTAGTAGTTGGCAGACATGATTTCATCATATCATTCGGTAGGATATCCCTGGCTCTTAGGCTGGATGGTTATACGAGGAAAAGTTTAACCCTAGTTCGGATCGGACCCTTGCAGTTGAAGAAAGAGCCTACTCCTGGTACTGTATATTAGTGATAGGGGTGTGTACAAAGTACACGTGAATACCAGGCATTGTGCGTGTGTGTATACTATCGACGAACTAGCCCCCAAGCTTGTATAACATACTAGGGGCCTAGGGTTACAAATCATATATAGTCGGCTTATCACCAGTGGGGACAGAGTCCTCCGCGACTCTGGTAGCTTCGTGTTGTACGCCGAGTCCTCCACATGGGTCTTCGTATAACACGTCTCGGTCCAACCTATATGTGGTGCAGGATGGAACCGACCCATGAGTCTTCATGTTGACCCACCACAACTACAAATGATGTGCCCACCACACCACACACGCAATCGGCCACTAAGAAAATAAGCATATACAATAGTACAACGGTATCTAGCTCACAATACGTCTCCATATTTTGTTGATGACACTGACGGACTTTGCATTTGATGCGTGCTCCATATTTTGTTGACGACACTTACGATCATTGTATTTGAAGCGAAAGCACGATATGGTCACTGCACTTCAGAATAAGCTCATCACGGTAACCACATACATTTTGTCATGCTAACCAACATGTGGTTGGATGGTTAGGAGGACAGTGGTTTCTCGAGCCCACCAAGGTTAAAGTCCCGGTGCTCGCGTTTATCTTGTTTTAATTTCAGTATTTTCCGGCGATGTACATTCAGTGGAAGGAGACGTTCCACTCGACTACGAGGCACCTATGGTGACTTTGTAAAATCTCAAGATCATATATGCTGGCCCACTCTCTCGAAGGTGCTCATAGGTGTAGGGTTCGCGTGTGTGCGCTTTTAGCGGTGAGTGCTTGCGCGTATATATGAGCCCTTGCGTCTGTACCGTGTTAAACAAATACATCTCATGATTATACGATCACTGGCTCACCCGTACAACTCCGTATTTTGTTGATGACACAATCAATTGACTAGTCAAACGTTCCACGCGGCGCAACTAGTGTTGCACCATCGGGGTGCGTAACCGTGGGGCCCACCTGTCAGCCCGTATATGAAAGAAAGAAATGGTAGTTTGAGTCTGTACTGTGTTAATAAAATAGGAGTATATTTTAGAGTGATCATACGGTCACTGGCTCACCATACAGCTCCGTAATTTGTTGATAACACGATCAATTGACCAGTCAAACGGTCCACATTCAGCAGCGCACATTATCATAGGGCCCACCCGTCAGCGCGTATATGAAGGACAGAAATGGTAATAAATTAGTGGTCGGTGGGTATTCGAAATCGTGAAACCTCTGGTTGGCAGTCGCCGGCGGTTGGGGGCGTTGATTGGGCGGTGGGGTGGGGATCACCGGAGAAAAAGCTCGGCATGGGGGGGGGGAGGGGGCTAGAGGGATGGTCGGTGCGGCGGCGGACTGGCGGTGGGGAGTGGTTTCGGGGAGGGCGGGCCGGCTGCGGGCGGCGGGGGCTGGCGGTTCAGCCGGTGGTGGCTGGCGGCTCAGGGAGGGTGGAGTTTGATGATAAACTGGAGGCCCTTGATTTCGTATCCAACGGCTGGAAAATCTAATGACCAGAGATGAAAAAGTCAGTCGACTGACATGTAGCATCACCCCGCACATAGACATGCACGCACGCAAGATGCGCACGCATGCAGGCATGCAACACTGACACGTACACATAACGTACACACGCACGCAAGACACGCACGCATGCAGGCATGCAACACTGACACGTACACATAACGTACACACGCACGCATGCTGGCGTGCAACACTGACACGTACACATGCACCCACGAACACACGCACGTACGCACCCATGCATGCAACACTGAAACGTACCCTTGCATGCACGCAACACTCGCACGCCTGCATGCACACAACACACGACGCAAGACACACGCTCAACCTATACGTGCATGCACCCTTTGTTAGGGACATGTATTGTTACGGGTATTAATCAATCTTATCTATGATAAGCAGAACATTGATGTTTGCAGCGGTCTTTATGAATCACAACGCATCGAATGGGCTATCAACATAGTAGGCTTATCTACATGAAAAAGATGACGTCACACTCAATGAACAATCATCGGTTTATGAAATGCCCGCTTCTGACCGCCCTGGCCCACCAAAGGTTCCTCTACTGTGCGCAGCCTGCATTGGGTCACTGACATGCAGGCCATGCACCCAAAGAGCCCACACGTCAGTGGAAGAAAGGCGCGGTGTCCTAGGTCAAAGTCGAGGGCGCCACTTGCTGCACGCCCGGCTGAACACGTTTTCGTGCCGCATTCAAACGCCTCCATGAAACCCGCCCGTGTGGAAGCCGAGAAACCCACTCTGGACACACGTCCGTTCATGACCGGGCCGACATTAAATGCAACACCGGCCGAGCTCCTCCCGTCCGCTGTCTATTTAATCTCCTATTTAAACGAGGCCAAACGCCGGCCAAGAATCGCACACCTCCGCCGCTGCCCTATCTCCTCCACCATTTTGTCCAATCTTACAATGGCTTACGAAGAGTAGTTATTCCACATCCAAGCTGGCTGGGTAGCCCGCCGGATACGAGCTATGCAGCTCGCTGATCCACCTCCCTTCCCTCGCCTGACGGAGCCAGTTGCCGCCCCAAGCCAGCGCGCGGTTTAGCAACTCGCCGCTCCAGGGCAGCTCGACAAGGAGCGGCGCACGGGTGTCGTTGCTACCGTCCACGCCGCCACCTCGTACCGCATCTCCCGTTTCTGTGGCCGAGACTCCCATGCCGGCGGCTGCACCATGCAAGCAGCGACAGAAGCCGGGTGCGCGAAGAGCGACAGGTCGGTGGCCAGCGCCTCCGCGTCCACTGCCATCATCAAGGAGAAGTAGAACATGGGAGGCCGCCGCCGCTTGGGTCCCATGAAGGCCACTGCAGAGGCGACGCCGGCGTACACAGGAGGCATCTTTCCGGTTCCTTTTGTTGCGAGGACCTTCGTCAACCCCGCATGGGCTCCACGGAAGAGGGGAATGTTAGGATGAACTCGAGCCGGTGCCGGCCATGGCGAAGTAGTGGCCGGTGATGAACTCGAACCGGTGCCGGCCACCATCATCTTCGGCACCAGCCAATGATATCAGTTGGGCAGTGGGGAGGCGAGCCGTCCTTTGCGTTGAAGCATATACCTCCGGGGCTCCCGGCAGTCCGGTGATCGTGCTGCCGGACATGAGGAACACAAATCGATCGGCGGGCGACTATTTAGGCCAGGTATTATATACCTGTGCTGTCCAGAACTAGCACCGCGTAGTTCATTTGAATGTAATGAAATCCGTCATGTTTGTATGAAAATCCGGTATTTTATATGATTTCCCTCGTTGTTTATATGAAATACCAGTTTGTCTACGTGTTTGCGTGAATTTCGTCCGGTTGGTTGAGTTGTTGTCATAATGTGTGCGGCAATGGTTGGATGGCGTAATTTGCGGGTCGCTGGTCGATCTGCGGGCGGCTCGGGCGGCATTGTGGGACAAAAAAACACAGCTCGTGCGAGCTCGTCTCCAACGTGCGTGCTGTAGGATGCATGACAACACGAGCACCCGAGCCATTCCTCGTTCATCAGTGGCAAAGGCACCGGTGGACAAAAGGGTCGCCAATATTTTGGCTACCCCGGGCAAGATCCAAACAGCCCCTCCCAACAGATTAAAATCCCTCGTTCGCCGTGGAATTTTGCATGTGTTGTTTTCATGGACTAGCAAGATGCCCGTGCATTGCACGGAACATCAAGATGCATTTTTTTACAAACTCCCGCATGCATGCAAGGGATAATTAATGTCCTCCTTTGCTAGTACCATGAGGCAAACACCATTAATATTGCATCGATTAGTGTTAGTGGTCTTGTATATCTGCAAATTGTAATTTTGATAGTGGCCCCTTGTATATAAAAATGGAGGGAGAAAGATGAGAGATAAGGTGAGGAGGAGTGGGGCGTGGTGGTGACTGGTGGTCGGACTGGGCGGAGGCATGGGGATGGACGACGCATTATGTCTAGGTTTGTGTCTCTCTCACACACACCCACATAGGTGGGGGACGTGCACGAAGAGAAGAGGTGCATGCACGGCGCGCGTACTCCCATCTCTTTCCCAACCACACCCGCGCGGGTACACGGTGGAGCTCATTTCTGTATGAAAAAGGCAGTCCACGTGGTAATTTGGCACGTGTACTGGTTGTCCACTTGGTGGAGGGAGGATCGTCTACCACGGGTGAACAAACAAATTGTGACTTGACGCGTTTTATTAAATTAAAAAAAGAGGCAAACCATGTGGGGCCTACCTTAGAGGCAAGGCTCTATACACTGGAGTACTTTTGATGTGTCCTGTCAACTCGCAGAACGAGGAGAAGCTTGCTTAGTACGCCATCTCCCCCGCTCACGAGCGCGGTGGCTCGCAGGATGAGGTGAAGCTTGCTTACGAGTAGTAGTAGTAGTACTCCTACTACTATACTCCTTACGCCCGCTCCCTCGCCCACGCGCACGGTGGCTCGCAGCACGAGGAGAAAATTTTACTACTCCCTTACTCCTCGTCCCTACTACGTACCTTGGTTAGTACTCCCTCCATTTACTTATACAAGGCCAATATAAAAAAATACATTTTGCATCTATACAAGGCCACAAATAGTAATCAAGACAAAAGTTACTACTCCCTCCTTTCCAGTTTATGGCTCAATTTCAAAATCTCTCCAACCAAGGTAGACGGTGAGTGGTCGAATTAATTTTGTAGTTTGCACAAATAATTAGTACGGTCATTTTTCTCAAGTTTTGTTTACCGAGGTATTAATTAGAATGAATGCATGAATGACCACTAAATTTCCATGAACTTCTACATGCATTGGTTAGTTTCCTCTTGACACTACTTGCGTCGGGTGATCTAACGCACCTCAAAATCCAATAGTAGAATTGAGACTTATCAAACGGAAAAACGAATGTTTTTTAGATGAGCCCTATAAACCCTAGTGGGTACGTACTCCATAAAAACAGATTTTTCCAAAACTAAGTCACTCCCTTTCATGAATTCTGTAGTATACTCCTCCGTCGACGCTCCCTTTCATGAGTTCTGTACTTCCTGTCGCCGACATGTGGGACATATAGCAACCGGGTCGACGTGTCAAGCACAAAATAACAATGCAGAACAGCAGGGGGCGCACCCCACTCGTACCGACCCAGTAGTGGTAATGAGCAATGAGACGTCAAATCACAATGCCGCACCTTCCCAGACGGACGAAGCAACCATTATTTCACACTTCGGTTCGCCATCATCTCAAACCACGTAGTATTGCATCTGCCTCAAGAGGGACACGCGCATCGCCTTGGTACATCATGACACGTGGGATCGCATGACAGGCTATGCTCCCCCGCCGATCGCTCGGTAAAATCACCTCATTTTTACTATACTTCCTCGCATCGGTTTACTACATGGCATGCACGTGGTTCTAGGTTGAGAATTTAACTGGCTATATATGTGATGAACAGTACTCTAGCCTTTTAAAAAATGTATACTTTTGTACAGTAGTACTATCGATAGATTGCGCCATGGAGCAAAAATTGAAACTAAAAAAAAGGTGGTACATATAGAGAGCGCTCGTCGCCAAATTATGCATATAGTACTATTAAAAAAGCTAGTACGTACTTAATTGGGGTGCTAAATTCTATTAAAGAAATACTAGTAGTATGTACATACTGAAGAGTTAAAGTAACAAGAAGAAACATAACATAGTGCTGCTGGGGGCTCAGCACAACACACCCCTCAAATTAAACTAAGCACACCTGAAATTAAACTATGCAACTAATCCGGTAGACACTGCATTAGAACCACCATGAGCAACGATACTGACACCTTACTCACTCGGAGTCCTCGTCCACGTCCTCGACTTCGTCCTTGTCCCTCTTCCTCTTGGCCGATACTTCTTTGCTTGAACCGCACACTTGGCTCTTGCTCTTCATCCAACCCTTGTAGATATTGAAACAAAGGTAGCCATCCATTGCAGCGTAGTGGATGTGGTCTATATCTAGTACATTCCGCTGGCATGCATGACGATGAAACGTGTAATGAGGTTTCTCCAGTTTACGGTACGAAGGATGAACCATGGCTCCTGCCAGGGTCAGCATTGAAGGCTGACGAGAGGGCAGCAGCCAATTCTTCTGGAGGTCGAAGAAGTTGCCTACAATGAGGCCTATCCGACCCAGGACTTCTTTGTCGTTCTTAAAGTCTAAAGTAAGGAATTTCACTGTTTTGTCCTTAAGGAAGTTCTTAAAATCCTAGCACTCAACGTCGGCATGGCATATGTGGTAGACCAAGCAAACGTTATGTACGCAAACCTGGATCACGTCGGGCTTCTTCCTCTCTTCGTCCTTTAGATCCTTCTCTTGTCCCAGGACTGTGGTGTACTCAACATCTAGCCCAGTGACCCACTCATCATCTGAGTTTTCGAACATGCGTCTGAAGCGAGAAAGGCATCCTTTCACCGTCGCGGAAGAACGGGTGTAGATGACGTCGAACTCATCACGGATGATGGTTCTAACCTTGTATTCACCGCCGGTCGTGGAGATTTGAGATGCCATGGATTTGGGAGGAGGGTTAGGATTAGTGGAACTGCCGTAATGTGGAAGGACGGGACGACTAGGAGCGAACCGCCGTAGTATTGAAGGACGTAATCTATGGAGGGGGGCGCCGCACACGGCTAGGAATAGTTGACTTGTGTTCTAGGCTCCCCTTCCCCACATATATAAAGGATGAAGGGGGAGGGAGGCAGCCCTAGGCGCGCCCAAGTAGGAGGAATCCTACTTGGGCTCCTAGTAGGATTCGCCCCCCCCTTCCTTTTACCAGAAGGGGAAAGAAGGGAAGAGAGGGGGGGAAGGAAAGAGGGGGGCTCCGCCCCCTCCTCCTAATCCTATTCGGCCTCCTTCCTTGGGGGGGGCACCCCTTTGTGGGCTGGTGTGCTCCCTCTTAAGGCCCATATGGTCCATGTCTTTCCCCGGTGGGTTCCGGTAACCCCTCAGGTACTCTGATATGTACCTGATACATTCTGGAACACTTTCGGTGTCCAAATACTATCATCCAATATATAAATCTTTATCTCTCGACCATTTAGAGACTCCTCGTCATGTCCATGATCTCATCCGGGACTCCGAACAACATTCGTTCACCAAATCACATAACTCATATAACCTAAATCGTCATCGAACGTTAAGCGTGCGGGCCCTATAGGTTCGAGAACTTGTAGACATGACCGAGACACCTCTCCGGTCAATAACCAATAGCGAAAACTGGATGCTCATATTGTCTCCCACATATTCTACGAAGATCTTTATCGTCGAACCGTTATGACAACATATGTTATTCCTTTTGTCATCGGTATGTTACTTGCCCGAGATTCGATCGTCAGTATCTTCATACCTAGTTCAATCCTGTTACCGGCAAGTCTCTTTACTCGTTCTGTAATACATCATCCCGCAACTAACTCATTAGTCACATTGCTTGCAAGGCTTATTATGATGTGCATTACCGAGGGGGCTCAGAGATACCTCCCCGATACTCGGAGTGACAAATCCTAATCTCGATCTATGCCAACCCAACAAACACCTTCGGAGATATGTGTAGAGCATCTTTATAATCACCCACTTACGTTGTGACGTTTGATAGCACACAAGGTATCTCTCCGGTATTCGTGATTTACATAATCTCATAGTCAAAGGAATATGTATAAGTCATGAAGAAAGCAATAGCTATAATACTTAACGATCATTATGCTAAGCTAACGGATGAGTCTTGTCCATCACATCATTCTCCTAATGATGTGATCCCGTTCATCAAATGACAACACATGTCTATGGTTAGGAAACTTAACCATCTTTGATTAACGAGCTAGTCTAGTCGAAGCTTACTAGGGACACTGTGTTTTGTCTATGTATCCACACATGTATCAAGTTTCCGTTAATACAATTCTAGCATGAATAATAAATATTTATCATGATATAAGGAAATATAAACAACAACTTTATTATTGCCTCTAGGGCATATTTCCTTCGGATATGGCTTAGGGGAGGCGCGGATTGCGCAGGCCTGTCGGAGTTGCGCACGGGCCAGGAGGGGCCGGCGCTGGAGGGGAAGATGCGTCTACGGCAACGCTGCAGATCCGGAGCTGCCCCCAGTTCTCCCTCCAGCCCAATAACTAAGAATCAAAATGATATCTCTTCAAAGCATCTTTTTTTCGTCATCCACAAAAAGAAAAAGAAAACATCTTTTTTGCGGTATCAATCTTTGCTAGAAAAACTACTACAAAGACTTTGATAAAGAGACTGCAATTGGACCGAAACAACGATGTTGTCACTCTTTCACTCGCAAGAACATTAATAATGGTTTTTAAAAGCACCTTGAGTCGCTCATCCGAAAAGATGGGAAACCTTAATCGATGAAAGTACTTGGGCCGAGGATGATCCCCTAAAGGTGAAAGCCGTCGGATCACAATATTTTCACCATGATGTCAATGAAAGATTTTAACTCCACAAAGAATCAAATCAATAAAAACAATTTGAAACACCAACTTAAACTCATCATATCCGACTAATCAGATTTGTGAGGACAGAAAACTATCTAACCTCATGGCACCGTAAAAAAACAAGAGTAAAATTATTCTCATAAAAAAATAATGACGAAAAATATAGAACTCTTGAAACATTTTATATTCGTGAACAGGGGGAGTACTTCGTATGGGCTGGTTACTAGTACTCTTTGTGGAATACTGTTCTCATTTTGGCTGTATTTTGCGGAATACTGTTCTCAATGTTTTTTTTTTGTTTTTTCATTATGTTTATTTACATTTTGAGATGCAAAAGAAATATTATATTTGAATTTAAAAAAATGTTCATCGCGCATTCAAAAAAATGTTCGTGCATTGCTAAAAATATGTTCATTCACCTTTATGTTCACAGCATTTGAAAAAAATGTCTATGACATTTAAACATTTACGTGAACATTTTAGAAATGATTCTAAAATGTAAAAACTTTGCGTGTAATTTGATAAAAATGTTAGGTACGACTACAAGAACGTATGTTACATTTAAAAATTGTTCACGCATTTCAAAAATATGTTCATGTTTTTTTAGTATAAACAATGTACAAAACTCTTCACATAATTAAAAAAAGTTCCAAATGAAAGAAAAATCAACTTATACTTGAAAAATGTTTAACACATATTAAAAAACAATGTTCAAAAACTTGTATATGCAAAAAATGTTAATCGTTAATTTGAAGATGGTTTAACACATATAAAAATAAGGTTTCAAATGTATACAAATAATATGCAACGTGTACAAATAAAGTAAGCATCAAAACATATACTTTAAAAAGAAATAATCATGTATTTGAAAACTATACGATGTCAATGTGTGTGAAAAACATAGACATGTGCTGAAAAAGAACAAAAAAATGAAAGAAAACCAAGAAAGAAACAAAGGAAAGAACAAGGAAAATAAAAGAAAACCGATGCAAAAGAGTGAAAGCAAGTGCTCCAGTAATAGGTCGGCCCATGACCAGGCGCCAGAGGCGAGACTACCTTTGGACTGGTTGTAAGCGAGGAATAGCTGTCGCACTTACCGGTGATGCCTCCCTCTGCTTCCAATTACGTACGCGGGTTTATCAGTTTTTTCGTCCTTTTCCATTCTCCTTTTCCTCTTTTCTGTTTCCAATTTTATTTCATTTTTCACACTTTTATTATGGTATTTTATTTATTTCATATAATTCTTATTTTTTTTCTCCCTTCTTTTTCTTAATTTAGTTTGTGTTTATATTTTCTTTCGGCTCTTTTTTTCATCAGGTATAAAAAAAATTGCTCATATTTCCTGTGAATATTGTTGTGTATTTAAAATGTTCAATAAGTATTTCAAAAGTGTTCACAATTAAATTTTAAAAAATCACCATGTACATTAAAAAGGTTGATCATGTCTTCTTCAACGTGTATCATGAAAATATTTATGTTTATTCCAAAACTGTTCATTATATATTAAAACTTATAGGCCGTGTATGCAGAAACTGCTCATCGAGTATTTTGTAAAAGCTCATCGTTTCTTCAAATATGTTAATCATGAATTTTTGAAAATATTCATTGTGTATTTTCAAAATGTGTTATTTAAAGAAAAACATGCATGAACACACAAACGCAAGTAGACGTTGAACAAATTTTAATACATGGTGGACATTTTCTAACAGAAGATGAACAAGTTTCTTAATACATGATGAACATTCACGCTTTTTCTGCTTTTATTTTTAAATTTTATTCATTTTAAGTATTTTTCATTTTTCCTTGTTATAATTTTATATTTTATCTTGTTCCAATTATTTTTTGATTCCATTCTTAGGAAGATATAAAAAAATTCATATACATATTTTTTAATACTTGTTGAACATTCTTTTCTACACGATTATATTTTCTTGAATACATGATGAATAGTTTTAATTGAATATACTTTGAAATACATGAGGTGCCGTTTTTATAAGACACAAACATATTTCCAATGTATGATGAACATCTTTTAACAAGCGGTGAATTTTTTTTCTGATATGCAGGATGAACATTTTAAATACTCAAAGCACTTCTTTTAGTACACGATGAACAGTTTTTTAAACGTAATGAATATTTTGTGAAATACATGATGACCGTTTCCTAATATAGAATGAATACTTTTGTACCCAATTAGTATTATAATTCTAGTAAAATAAATAAATTTTCCAAATATATACATTTTTAGAAAATTTTGAAATATATATATAGGAAGGGAAAACAAAAATTAATTAGCATGATTAAGGTGTTGTTTGGTTTCTAGACAAGTTTGATCAAGTTAGATGGGTGTTTGATTCTAGCCACACCTAAAGTAAGATAATTTTTTTGTGGAAATAAACCCCACATATTACACGACCAAAAATTATGGTAATAATCCCTTAGCCAAGCCAAAACGTGGCTAAGAATTTGAGCACCTAATGTATGGCAAGTATGGTAAACTATGGCAAAATTAGTCGCCAACCAAACTTGCCCTAAGACAGTACCTAGCGTGCATATGAATCACCTCAAACATTAGTATTTTATCAATCAAGTGTTTTCCCGCTCGCTGTGAGTTCTATGTGCGCGTTGCTTCTGACGTCTTTGCACTCCGTGCCAATGGGAAAGGCCCAACAAGAAGTGAGAAGAGAGTATCCTAGGAAGAGAACCGTGCAACGAGTGCTTTAAGGGCCAGATTTGTTGGTGGCTTCTTTTGACTTCTAAAATAAGTTGCCTCCTATCCAACTTATTCTAGAAGCCCAACCAAAGAATATATGCATAATAGTCAAGTCTTAATGAATGGACTTCTAAATAAGTAAATTTGGTTGGACTTTCAGAATAAACCGGGTATGGAGCAGTTTATTCAAACTTATTTTGAAGCCAACAAAAGAACTGGCCCTAAACGCCAGCTAGCACTGTTGATGCTCCCACGTGATGCGTAGCGGGCGGGCTCAGTAACATGCATCTGTCAACATAAAAAAACAATTCTGATAGTTGGATGGCAGAAGTGGGAATAAAACTTGGGACGCCAATCTTGATGACGTGGTATGACTACCACTACACCGAGCTCACCTAGTTGTCTACTAGTAGAAAGCCGTGCTATTTGACACAATAAATTGAAAGAACCATGAATTTGAACAAGGTTTATAAAAATTGAGAATAGTTGTTGAATTTGAGGAATACCATGAATTTGAAATTGTGTACACAATTGTAAAAAGTTCACTAATTTGAAAAAAGTTCATGAATATAGAAAATATTCATCAATTCTATAAAAAGTTCATCAATTTTGAAGAAAGTTCATTAAATTTTAAAAAGATCATCAATTTTGAAAGAAAGTTCATAAATTATCATAAAAAATCATTGAATTTAAAAAAAGTTCATCAATTTTAAGAAAAAACTTCATCGATTTTGAAAAAAAAGTTCATCAATTTCAAAAAAAAATCAACGAGGATGTAAAAAGTTCATCCATTTAAAAAAAGTGTTTATCGGTTGGGAAAAATTCAACACATTTGAAAAAAATCCATCCAATTCAAAAGAAAGTTCATCGGATTTGAAAAAAAAATCATCGATTTATCAAAAAGCTTCACAAAAAAAAGTTCATTGATTTTGAAAAAGAACATTGAATTTGAAAAAGGAACATCAATTTTGAAAAAAGTTATCAATTTGAAAAGAAATATGAAACAAAAAAAGGAAAACATAGGGGGTCATTTCCCATAGCTAGAAATGAAAAAAATAAGTTGGTATGCATAAGTATGAAGATGGCGTAGTGGTGTGTGTTGTTGATTCCCAGCGAGGAGATCGTGGGTTTGAACCCGTTGACATCAGATTTTTGCATGACCAAAACATCAATTAAGATGGCCTCAGATGAAAAAAATTCAATAGCAAAGTTCTTCATCTTATCAAAACGGACAGAAATCGTCTTAATCCGAGGTCGTATGAGAAAGTTACGGAAAAAAATGTGCGTTGCAACAATGCATGGCCGGATCATCCAGACCATCCAGCCGGAGGCTGAACGAGCGACCCAAACAACAAAAGGTTTACCACGAGGCCGGATGATTTGGGACCTGTCCTGGATGATCCGAGTGGAGGCCGGACAATCCGGGCAAGAGTACAGACGTCCGGACATTTTTTTTGCTGCAGACTTTAGAAAACAGCCCGGAAGCCCCTCAAACAAAGTTGCATGTCTTGTTGACGCGGTTGATTTTGATATAAAAATCGTCCTAATCCGAGTTCGTATGCAAAAGTTACAACCCGATTACTACTGTTAGAAAACTGGGCTTGGCCGGATCACCCGGGCCTTCAGCCGGACATCCAGGCTGGAGGTCATGAATAGTCCGTGTTTTGTTAGGTTTTAATGATTTAAACGACAAGACAAGTTCTTTTCTTGTACAAGAAGTCCATCTGTCTCTTTTATAGACAAGAGGTAAAGGCCGATTAAACAACAACACACAATTGAACAAATCAATCTACTACTTTTTCGTGTTTATTTACTTCTTATCTCTCCCCTTGTATCTTTCTTCTCGTTCTTCGTTTGTTCTTCATCTTGGAGGGCAGCGATCCGTGAGACCCTAGGGATCAGGTCCAACTAGGGTAGCCCATTGCCGCCGCACGCCCTGACGAGGTCCCTCCCGGGCATGTGGGGTTTCGAGTCTACAAAAGTGCCCACTGGATTGCTTGTGTACTGTGCGTCCGGCCGGGTCTCCTTCGACGTGAGCTACGGTGCATCACCCTCGGCATCAAGGGTACAAGTTGACATGTTCGTGCGCGGACATACTTTTTGGTGACTCCGCTGGGGACGAAGCTTTGAACGGTCTCCAACCCGTTCTTACTACGAAGAGATCGTCATCTAGGTTTTGCAATCTATAAAGGTAATATGAATACCCAATTCACTTATGTAGATGCAACTAATACATATGTTGTTGCTAAATCGTGTAATGAGTATAATGTGTTTGGTAGCCCTAATTTTATCAATCATGCATCTAATTATGCGCAATAGCCAATTCAGAATAATTTCTATGCTTCAACTTCCTATAATTTTAGCAACATGCAACATATGTATCTCAACTCCTATGCATTGGCAACCCCACAAATCTATATGCCAATGAACAACATGATGAGTTCAGTTAATTAAATTGAGACACCCCATGTAGGAACTTCTAATAGTATGCAATAAATTGTTCCAACTTTTTATTCATCGGCAAATAACTTGTAGTATGTTAATCCAAACATGCCGGTGGATAGGGGAATTGGCCATGCTACTACTAGTTATTCGACCAATTGCCCTCAAACATCATATGTTACACCTCATGCTATTAATTTTTTGGCATCATATGCAACTGTAGGTATTCATAATTCGGCTTCGCACCTTCACGCTAATAGCCGAATAAGTGAAAATTCTATAGGATCACATGGCTCTTCACCTATTATCGTATCTTACAATGATGTCCCTACACAATTACAGAATTTTGGCAGCATCGCATTACTGAAAGAGTCTAAAAGTATCGGGGACAATTCTATCCAGATTAGGTTATTAAGAAAAATCTTACGTCTTTTTGGGATGAATGCAATGTTGTTTTACATGAATTAATAAAAGAGGAAAAGCCTGTTAATTCTGCCGCAATACAAGCTAGATTATGTTAAAAAGAGAAAGAACTACAAGTGGGTAGAATTATCAAAAAGAGTGGTGATTCGGATAACAAAGTTAATTCGGTTATTGAAAAGACCGAATTAAATAGTACATATGCCAAATCTATTCTATAAAAAGAGGACGACAAGGTGCTGGGGAGCTATTCAAAAGAGGAACAAGATATCGTTCAAGTAACACAACCATCATGCACTCCCAACATATTTGAAGAGGTATGTCTAGCAAATGATTTACTTACTTTCTGATTTGGTGCAACTTTACTGTTGATACATCTACCAGAAAAAATCTCATAAGCAATCTTGAAAGACGAATAAAGAAGGGTAATTTATTTGTTAGCAATAAAATCATCGCAAAGCATATCGGCCAACACATTGTGCCATTTAAAGAGACTGATAATAACTTATTATTGTAGCTGTAACACCCCTGTATTAGTGAGCTATAGTAACCTCTGAGTTTAAACTAATCATTTTGCTAATCAGTGCATGATCATCCTTGCTTCTCTCTTTTTTCAAATCCCTTTCAAATTCAAACTCAAATACTAAGTGAAATTCAATATTTCTCAAACATGAAAACTAAAATATTAGTCTTGTGGCAAATAATTACTTGCTAATATTGGTGTTGAACCAACATTTTTGTAAAATGCTTAATTGTCCTTAATTAAATAAAACAGTGGCCAAAGCATTAAATTAAATGCTTTTTAATTTGTAAAAAATGCTAAACTATTTTATTTAAATGTTAAAATTAGTATGCCAGTAGCCTAAATTATACTAATATTTTATTTATAAGTTTTATAGTTTATAAAACTATTTTTGCTTTTGGAATTAAAATAGAAAATAGAAAAGTTAAATAAAAACAAAAGAGAAATGTAAAAAAGAAATGTAAAAGAGAAAGGGAAAAGGAGAGAGGCCCCCTGCTCCCGTGAGCCTTGGCGCACTGAGCCAGCCCAACCTCCACACTCCCCCGGCCGCCGCCATGTTCCTTGGGCGCACCGCTATAGGGGTGGGGCTCCAACCGAGCCACCTCGTCGGCGACGCCCCGGCAAAGGGATAAGGCCACGCCTCCCCCCGGCTCCTTGAGTCTCCCCCTGCTCCACTCGCCCTCACCCACTCCTCTCCTCTCCCCCCACCTTCTGTACTCGCCCCGCTGAGCGCTCCCATCGCGCCTAGTCGACGTGTCGGGAAGCACCGCTCGGTCGTTCTTCGTCGACGGCTGCACTGGATCGAGACGAGGAAGCCTCAACGCCACCGCCACCGACCTCTTCCCCACCTTCGGTCGCTTCCACTGCCGCCGTGTCATCCCGCGCTCCGGCAGGCTTCCATCTCATTGCAGCAAGCCACTAGCCCCCTCCCGGTGAGCCTTCTTCCCCCCTGTTCCCTCTCCTGCCTAGGCGTCGTAGGTCACCACGCCCCAGACCCACGGCGAGCTGGCGGTCGCCGCGGCTCCGCCTGTGCTCCCCATGCCCCTTGTCACGCGCCCGCGACCTCGAGCCGCGTCTGGTCGCGCTCTGCCGCATGACATGCTCCTCGACAAGCGCTCGCCACGCCCTCCGCTTCCCGTGCCCTGCTGCTGCTACTCCCTGGCCGCGCTGCCGTTGTGCGTCGCCCGCTTGGCCCCCGCAGCCACCTTTGCCTCGCCCCCTGGCCACGCCCCTGCTGCTCACATGCAGCCGCGCACGCCCGCTCACTCCCACCGTGCTAGCTGTCGTCTACGTCGCTGATAACCGTGCCCGCCATCGTCCGTGCAAGTCCGAGCGCCACCGTCGCCCTGCTCGAAGCCACCGCCGCTACGTTCCATCCCCGACCACCCCACTGCCACCCCAGACACGTCGCGTCGAGGGCTCTCCAACGCATCATCGCACGTGCCCAGCCGCTCTCGGAAACGACCGGACGAGCAACACTGGCGTGCTTTGCCTCGCCGCCGTTCCCTTGCTGACGTGGCTGACTTATTTAGCCACTAACCGCCCCCCCCCCCCCCCCAAGTTTAGATTAACTCTAGTGGCTATCAAGTGAGCCCAGTGATTAGGTTAGCCATCTAATTAAAATGCTTTAATCTAATATAAACACCCACTAACCCCACGTGTCAGTTTTGACCGCTGCCTCGTCAGCGTTGACTAGCCCCACATGTCATTGACTGTGGCGGGCTGGCTCTGAGTATAAAAAGAATCAGCACTGTTTAAATTCGATTTATCTAATTAAAATAATTTCAGAAATTGTTTAAAACACTTTGAAAATTCATATAAATTAAATCATAACTCTCATGAAAATAATTCATATATGAATATTGATCAGAAAAATCCAACAAATCCGAATATGCAATCCGTTCATCTATCACATGCCCCTAGTATGCTGAACTTGGAACCGTCCCCCTCTTTTCATCAGTCCAAAAAATGCCAAATGCCAGGAAAACCCCTCCGGATGTTTTCCCTCTCTGTATGCAACATGTAGTCCCGTGTTAGAACATTCATAGTACTGCATATCGCCATGTCTTGCTTAATGATGCATCTGTTTGCATTGTATTTATTGTTTCTTCCCCCTCTTCTCTTTGGTAGACCCCAAGACCGATGCTGCCCCTATGAGCTACTACGTCACCGACGACCCTTCTAACATTTCAACAGAGCTTTAAGGAAAGCAAACCCCCTTGATCAATCTGATACCACCCATTTCCCTTCTCTCTTATGCTTGCATTAGAACTGCAACTGCTTTTGTATGATTCTATTCTGATGCATAGCCTGTTTTTGTAACCTCAATTGTACCTTACCTACTTATCCTCAACTGCTTAGTATAGGTTGGTTAGTGATCCACCAGTGACCCCTCACCTTGTCCCAGTTGCCCCCACTTTATGTTCGATGACTCGATCAACGTGATCAACGTCCAGGGCCTAACATATCACATCACACCCCCTTAGTTGTACGACTCTGCAGAGCTACTATTGAGTGTCGAGGGTGATACATCGTATAGCACTTCTGATGTTAACTATGTAGTGTAGCTAATTGGTCGTGGTCTTTGAGGGTGATTCCTTCTTCACCACTCCGATAACAACTCTGGCGTGAAACTCCTCTAGTGTGGACCATCGAGGGTGATTCCTCCAAGTCCACCTTGACGGTTACATCAAATGGGAATGCAACGATGGTGATTCCTCGGATTTCCCCCCTTGCTATTTTGGACACATGGTTAATTTGACTTTACCTCCATAACCATGATGAAGTCGGGTCGGCCTCGAGGGGTACCCGCGAGAGAAATGTGAAGTCGGGTTGACCGTGAGTGTACTCGCGAGTTGATGTGTAGTCGGGTTGACTTGGAGGGTACCCGCGAGATTTCTACGTGGCACGACTGGGCATTCCTGGCCCTTGTCATAAGTCCACGAGATGGGGCGACGGGGTCACATGATCGTGAGTCTCTTCTCATTACCGCACGCTACACTACAAAAAAAAATACACTTCTGTGATGATACATGTTTGTCACAGTAGGTCGCGTTTTCTGTCATGCATGTACATCCATAACGATTTTATGACAAAATCAAGATAGTCATACCTGTGCTGTCGTAGAAGTGTTCCATGACATTACCAAAATTATCATCATGGAAGTGTCCATTTCCATGACGATAAATCGCGCATCACAGAAGTTCTTTCGTCAAGGGTGACCGACACGTGGCATCCACCGTAACGGGACGCCGTTAACCGCCGTTAACCTATCGGGTCCGTTTTGTGGATCCGATAACCCGCTAACAACCACGACCAATGCCGATTTTCCACGTGTAAAATTCTCACTGGCTGACGGATCGACGCGTCAGCTCCGCGTTGGCACAGGTGTCACTCATCCAGCGGTCGAGATGGGCCTATGATATGTTGACACATGGACCGGCCCAAAAGTGGCCCACAAAGTTTAAATGGGCCGGCCCAACCGAAGGCCCATAAGATTTAACGGACCATAATGGGCCGGCCCAGCTAAAGGCCTGCAAAATTTAGCAGAGCATAATGGGCCAGCCCAGCTAAAGGCCCACACGATTATGCAGACCATATTGGGCCGGCCCAGCTAAAGGCCCACAAGATTTTGCAGACCACAATGGGCCGGCCCAGCTAAAGGCCCACAAGATTCTACAGACCATAATGGGCCGGCCCAGCTAAAGGCCCAAAATTCTCTGTCAAATTGGCCCGTCAATGGCTTGTCCTAAACTTGTCATCAACGCGGCCCATGGTCACTTCTGACCTGTTAACAGTCCGCTAAGTAATTGGGCCAAATTACGGCCCGGTGTATTTCCAGCCTATTAAAGGTCCGGCTTCATTAGGGCCCATTTACAGGCCATCAAAAATTTCAGTCCATAAACGACCGTGAAGGATTTGGCTCATATTCGGCCATGTCTGACATTCGGCCTGTTAGAGGCCCACTATAGATTTGGGCCACTTTCGGTCTGTTGTCATTTTCGGCCTGTTAACACCGGACGAAAACCATGGGCCATATGTGGCCCAACGTCATATCAGTCCCATTAATGGCCCATATAAAAATGACGATAATCTAGCCCGACCGAAGTTCCGGCCTGTTAAAGGCCCGTGTATTAGGTCGGCGCATTTACGGCCCGTCCGAAATTCGGCCTGTCAAAGATTTGCATCGTAAATGGGCCACCTGTCGGGGCCGGATTTCTGGGACATAGATTCCCAACAAACAACCCTTATGTCACCACCAGCTCCAGGATTACTGTTGCTGGTGGATATTTCCTTGATACAGAATTCCAAGCAATTACAAGGATTTGAGTACAAGACCTTATAGGTCCATTTAGTACAACAATGATTTCTAATGGCAGATGATGGAAGCGACTCGTGGATCTCCAATGTTGATGGGACTCCATTCCCTTGGGAACAGCTGACCTGGATAACTCCTATCTCGTGTGGCTGCTATCTTCGAATCCTAGGTTGGGGTGTCGCCGCAGTACTCCTCTCTGAAACATGATCTGGCCAAGACAATAGCCAGGGACAAGCCAATGAGTACGTTTGAAAGTACTCGCAAACATCAAGAACAAAAGATATACCGGATGCATATGCTCATGATGAATTAAAATTACATGCATGTGTTGACTCAGTATTAAAGCATGGCATGACAAATATTCATACAGAAAATAAGTCATGTTATTAGTAAATCAAAGAAATGAAACGGAACGTCGGGTGTTGGACAGCCTGAAGAATTCCAAGAGAAATGCCAAACGGGTGTCTAAAAGAGAATCGGGCGAGACAGGACCGCCCGAAAACTCAAGCGACACCACGAGAGGTCTTGAAAAGAAATGCCACAGTCGGGTGTCTGAGTGACGCCTCATAAAGGACTTATAAGAAAATAATAACACAAGTATCCAGGTGGACTAGCCATCCCAAGTGATACTTAGAAACAAAAATAAACTTGAGTATCCCGGGTAGTCTAGCCATCCCAAGAGATACTCAAGGTTAGACATAAGAGGAAAAGGTTAGTCCACAACAATATCCATATCAACAATAATATTCATAATAGCACTAGTCGTGACAATCATTATCATGCAAAAGGAACCATGATCACTTTAATTATTTCCTTCGGAGACTGACACTAAGACTGACAGTTGACCAACCCAGACTGTAGTCCTTAACCATGGACACGGCTATTCGAATAGATATAACTCTGTAGAGGGTGTACTCTTTACCCACAAGTAAAGGATTTCTTTAGCCAGCACCGAGACGCCGAGTAATTCCCATTACGACCTTTGGGTTGAAAACACGCCTGACCAGCACACACCAGATTAACTTTCCGGATGCTAGGAATCACCCAAAGCATCGTTCAAGAGAAACTCTAAGGCAGGGCGACCATCATCTTGAGTAGCATGGGATCACTATTAACACATGCGGATTACAAGGGGTACCCCCCTCTCGGCCCAGCCGGATACACCCATGCCCCCTGGCCCGATGACTGGCATTGCAGCCGGTACCTGGAAACCCTCATCATGGCCTCTCTGTACGGTGTGTGCACGGAAAGGGGTTAACAACTTACTGAACCGTACCCTGCCTGCGGCGGGGACAAGTGGTAGCATGAACCAGTATGGGGGTTACCGGAACAAGACTCGATCTATGGTCAACTCAGGAGGTTTAAGTTTTCCTGCAGTGGTTAGCACAATATAACTCCTTAGCAGTACCCAACAGGGTCACCACCTCTGGTATGTCTCAACATACCCTCACTGATCATTCTCGTCACCACGAGATTTCAGTCTCACGGTCACTTTTCTCGTGACTGATTCTTCCTGCAAATTAGCCTGGACCAACACAGGCACATATGGCACATGAAAATAACCGTACTCACTTATACTTAATGTTTAAGTGAAAATAAAATACCATCATGG
Source organism: Triticum aestivum (assembly GCF_018294505.1). Lineage (NCBI taxonomy): Eukaryota > Viridiplantae > Streptophyta > Magnoliopsida > Poales > Poaceae > Triticum > Triticum aestivum. The sequence goes on from NC_057798.1 coordinate 409,777,677, forward strand.
GGATCATGCATGTATGACCAGCAATATGCAAACTCTATCGGAATTCAACATATTCATAATTCAAATACACATGCCACAAATAATTACGCAGTCACCATATCATGTGTTCAAAATGCTTGCCTTGAGCATGTAGAAGTATTGGGTGCATTCCAAAACTTTGAAATTACATCTCCCCTCCATTTCCTATTTTTAAAATATTTCAATTACCATACAATTCCAAAACAGTACATAAAAGTTGTTTGGAAATTTGAGAAATAAATACTAAAATAAATTAGAGGAAATTTGAGAAATAACAGAAGAATAATCAAGTCATTTGGAGTTTATATGATTTTCCTATGAATTTACTAAGCTGGAATAATCAAGGAAATGGACTATTTATTAGATCTAGCAAAAACCAGGCTTAGGAAAAATGTTCACCCTATCTGGATAAATAGAGCATGAATTTAGAAGTATGAGAAAATTTGAATCATCAAATTTGGATGTGATATGGCTGCTGTGGGATTATTTGAAATCTGCTAGAAAAGAAAAAAAAGAAGGGCAGAGGTGCGCACTGGGCGAGACTTAGCCGTCTAGCGCAACTGGGCCAAGCCCAATCGCTCGACGCGCGGAAGGGCTGCAACGTCGAAAGAGTATTCAGTAGAATACGCTTTCCTTGCAGGAAAGCAACTCCAACGGAACCCGTCTCCACTTATCCACGTGGCGGGGTTACGGTCACTGACCGTGGGCCCGCCTGGCCCACTGGTCAGGTTTGACTGGTCACCACGCGCGCGCCGTCTCCCCCGACCGAACAGAGGCAGAGCTCCGACGAGGCTCGCCGGCGAACGGCGGCACCCCTCGGGGATCTGAGCACATGGGTGTGCTCAGGAGGTCGAGGCGAACCCGTGGGTACCCGCCATGGTCGCCGACGTGGACGGAGTCGCCGGCATCGAGCTCCACAATGGATGGCGGCCGTCGGGCAGTGTGGGGCTCTTGCCTCTGGCGGCTCCCAGGCCAAATTGGAAGGGGAGTGGATGAGAGGGAGGTACAGGAGGCTAGTGGTGAAGAGAGTGGAGAGGGGGAGGCCCTGGTGGCGTCGGAATGAACGAAACAGAGGCAGCGGCCACGGTTGCCGGAGTTGGGGACGATGGCCATCCTAGGTCGTCCTGATGTCCGGGGAGGCTCACAAAGGGGGAAAAAGGAGCGGTGATGGACTGAAAGGGCTCGGGGCTGCTTTTATAGCATGAGGGGGTCGGCTCCATGGTGTCCCGAGGATAAGCACGGGAGCGGCGATCATTACGGCGGCAGGTGAGGCCGTTGAGGTCGGCAGAGTGGACGGTGAGGGTGCTGGCCGCCCACAGTTACTCCTTGGAGGAGCTGGGCTGCTCGGGATGCGCCACGCGGGTCGGGCAGAGACTTGGCCGTGCGGGACTTGTCGGGCGGTGGTCTTGGTCGTCGTGGACAGCGGTGGACGGCGCTAGGGGCCAAGCGAGGGTGTCGGCGAGGTTCCTGGTGGTCGGGATGGTCCAGAGGAGGATCAGGATGGGGGGGGGGGAGGCAGCAGAGCGGTGGCAGCAGCTCGGTGCCGATGCGTGCAAAACGCATGCTCTGGTCGTGCCAGAGCACGTGCATAGAGTGTTCAACGAAATGCCTCGGTGGTCTAGGAGCCTCTGATGCTAGTGCCACTCTCCAGAGAGTTGATTTGGGGTATACTAGAGCTAGTTGACATGGTGGTTTGGTCAGATGAGCAGATGCCCAATGCAAGTTTATGAACTTGCAGGTTTCTATCATGCACATGAAGTGTTCGACAGAATGCTAGGGCAAGCTAGAGGACTTTGATGGATTTGAGACTTGGCAGGGTGGGGTCTCTTTAGATGATGCAGATGGTGGTGAAGTTAGTTTTGCAAGATGAGAAACTTGCTAGTGGAAGTTTTACCAAAATTCAATTCTGGACAAAAACTTCAGAGGAGTGTTTGATGGACTTAAAAGATGCAAATAGAGCTGATCTCCTGGAGTTAAGGTTTTGGTTGTAAGTACTACAAGATGGCAAGGTTACATAAGTAGTTGAGCTAGGAACAGTAGGGTTGCAGTTATAACTCAAGAATGGGACAAAATTTGAAAAGTGGATGTTTCACTCAAATTTTCCAAAAGAAATAGTTGGGTTTTTGCATAAAAGTGGTTTGTAGGCATCACCTGACATCTCATAATTTTTTGGGGGATTTTAAAACAACTATTTAAAATAGTTGTAGTGCAACAGAAGCACTTCAAGTACTGAAAATGCTTTTAAAAGAATAACTTGCGGCAAATTTTATTATGGAAATATTTCCCACTATTATTTATGATATAAATGAAATGATTTACAAAACAACCAAGGACCACAACATTTTACAAAAAAATAATCTTCTATGGAGGGAAGAATTTTGGAAAATAGAAACGAGAACAAGCTCCGAAATTAATAATTGGCCTAGTATAATTCAAAATTTTATTTCTGGCCAAATTTTATTTAATAAACTTTGATTAAATTTTTGGGGTGTTACAAACTCTACCCCTCTTAAGAAAAATCTCATCCTCGAGATTTGTTAAGGGCAGAAGAACTGAATGCAAATCACAACAATGATCGTATGCAGAATGCAATCATGGCAATGCACTTACAACATACGCCCTAAATTACAATACAACGGTTGCAATACGTAAATTAGTTCTAGGTACAACAACAATGACCGTCTACGGTCCGAAGGTGAGATCTACAGGATCTTGTGGGAAGGTTCCCGGTGCTGGGGCACATTCTTCTTCCTCCGGGGAAAGTGAAGGAAGTAAATGAAGAACACGCCCTTCCGGAGTTGGCCATTGTGGTCCACCAATGGCGATGTGGGGATTCAGGACAACAAGATATTGGAGGTAATCCATCAGTTGTTGGGTTAGATGCTCCTGGGCCATCACATACTGAATGAGATTGGCCAGAGCTGGATCCCTCTCTATGCGTTCACAATGGAACGTGGCTTCTGATCCAGAAGCTGCACGACTCGGGAAATAGTAGTATTTCCTTTCACTGGCAGCGGGTACTGTGAATCGAAGACGGGTAACCGCTTCATAAGCAGCAACCTCAATAGCCATGCCTGAGGTTGGCATGGATCTCCCGACGAAGACAACATATGGAGGGCCTTGATTTAAATCCTCTCGTGGGATGTGCACAACTGCCCAGTATTTCGAGGAATCGGGGGTGATCCTCATTTTGAACAACTCATACTGGGGTGGGTGGCTGGAACTAAGGGTATTGCGGGTCAGATCCCACAAAACCTTAACAAAACTACCAAGGCTTGCATCTGGAGTTCATAGGTAGGCTCCGGGGTGAGACATGGAAGGATGAATGGAGAAGGGTGGTGCTCAAGTGTGGTGGTGGCTGGTGTGGTGCATGGATACGACCCCTTATAAGGTGACAGGGTCAGGAAACATGATGCGGCGCTGACACGACTTGTGCATCGGCTCCGACATAGGGTTGTCCAAGTCAAATTCTCAAACACCACTTCTCAAAAGGAGTGTGATGTATTACTATGCATGTCGGCAGTCACGTCTAGCATTTACTTTGTTGCCATACACCAATAATTTATGCTAGATCACACATAGTACCATTACAACAATGGCACATAGGTAGTTGACAAGCTCACTACGCCATACGATTGCTACCCTGAAAATACAAGACAACAGGACTACTAGGATTTGATAACACTCCTGGTGGACTCAGTCCACCTTGTTGACATCTAGTCGGGTGTGTCTTGCAGATGTCGAGGCCTCTCCGTGAGCTTCAGTGTTGGAGTTGTTCGTGGTAGGATGGGGAGCTATAGTGCTGGGATAGCGATGATGCCCCTCGTGGGGTCTCGTGGTCACAATCCCGTTGGAGTAGGTCTCCAAGAGACGACGAAGTTCTCCTGGGGAGGCGAAGGCATTGCCTAGATGGATGACAGGAGAAGACCTTGGGGGCTCAACTGGCCTCCCAAGCAGCATTATCGGGGTGTCGATGTCTGTTGCAGCTTCAATTCTCACCGGTGTCACGAGGGCAAGTGTCCTGCGGGTCATAATCAGGTCATTAGTGACCTGATCGAATAGTGCTTCTTGCACCCTCAGGTAGCGCACCAGATGCACTAGAGTAGGATCCGACTCATGGTCACCGTTGGCGACCTGGGTCGGACTACCATAGCCTTCACGACTAGGGTAGTAGAAGAAAGGGCGAGCGTTAACCCTTGGCGATAAATGCCGAAGATGAACTATACCCTCTCGGGCTGCAAGCTGGATGGCTTGGGGCTCGTCGGAGGTCACCCTTCCGGTGAACCGATAGGGACGTTCTGATGTGGTGCCCCTCCCGTATATGTGCACCGTGGCCCAGAAGTGATGAATGGCATCACTTGTGTGTTCCTGGTACACAACATATTTTGGGGGTTCGCCTATGCCAAAAGCACGACGAGTGAGATTGGCAAGGATCGCTACGAAATATCCAAGCTTGGATGCGGTGGTCTCGTTGCGGACGATGGGACCAGGCATCTTAGTGGTTTGGGTATCAGGTTGCGAGTGAGAGTTGTGATGTGCTGAGTTCGGGCAAGGCTTCCTTTATAAGCTAGCGGAGTCTTCCATCGCACGCTTGCGGATGGGACAACTCTGCCAGCCATGGGTGCATGGCCTATGGATTAGGATGGTAGGTTGGGCACCGACTGTCAAAAGGATGTCGGCTGGCCACTATGCAAGTTATCGGATAGGATGAGCTTGACGGTGGATAAGAAAGGATATGGACAGTGTGGAAACCTAGGGATAGTGACCATGCTAAGATAGGATTAGCCGGTGGTCAGCCTTGCTCTGATACAAAGGTTGTCAGGGCCGGATTTCCGGGACATAGATTCCCAGCAAACGACCCTTATGTCACCACCAGCCCTAGGATTACTGTTGCTGGTGGATATTTCCTTGATATAGAATTCCAAGCAATTACAAGGATTTGAGTACAAGACCTTATAGGTCCATTGAGTACAACAATGATTTCTAGTAGCAGATGATGGAAGCGACTCGTGGATCTCCAATGTTGATGGGACTCCATTCCCTCGGGAACAGCTGACCTGGATAACTCCTATCTCGTGTGGCTGCTATCTTTGAATCCTAGGTTAGGGTGTCGCCACAGTACTCCTCTCTGAAACATGATCTGGCCAAGACAATAGCCAGGGACAAGCCAGTGAGTACGTTTGAATATACTCGCAAACATCAAGAACAAAAGATATATCGAATGCATATGCTCAAGATGAATTAAAATTACATGCATGTGCTGACTCAGTATTAAAGCATGGCATGACAAATATTCATACAAAAAATAAGTCATGTTATTAGTAAATCAAAGAAATGAAATGGAACGTCGGGTGTTGGACCGCCCGAAGAATTCCAAGAGAAATGCCAAACGGGTGTCTAAAAGAGAATCGGGCGAGACAAGACCACCCGAAAACTCAAGCGACGCCACGAGAGGTCTTGAAAAGAAATGCCACAGTCGGGTGTCTAAGCGACGCCTCATAAAGGGCTTATAAGAAAATAATAACACAAGTATCCAGGTGGACTAGCCATCCCAAGTGATACTTAGAAACGAAAATAAACTTGAGTATCCCGGGTAGTCTAGCCATCCCAAGAGATACTCAAGGTTAGACATAAGAGGAAAAGGTTAGTCCACAACAATATCCATATCAACAATAATATTCATAATAGCACCAGTCGTGACAATCATTATCCAGCAAAAGGAACCATGATCACTTTAATTATTTCCTCCGGAGACTGACACTAAGACCGTCACTTGACCAACCCAGACTGTAGTCCTTAACCATGGACACGTCTATTCGAATAGATATAACTCTACAGAGGGTGTACTCTTTACCCACAAGTAAAGGATTTCTTTAGCCAGCACCGAGACGCCGACTAATTCCCGTTACGGCCTTTGGGTTGAAAACACACCTGACCAGCACACACCAGATTAACTTTCCGGATGCCAGGAATCACCCAAAGCATCGTTCAAGAGAAACTCTATGGCGGGGAGACCATCGTCTCAAGTAGCATGGGATCACTATTAACACACGTGGATTACAAGGGGTGCCCCCCACTCGGCCCAGCCGGATACACCCATGCCCCTGGCCCGATGACTGGCATTGCAGCCGGTACCTAGAAACCCTCATCGTGGCCTCTCTGTACGGTGTGTGCATGGAAAGGGGTTAACAACTTACTGAACCATACCCTGCCTGCGGTGGGGACAAGTGGTAGCATGTACCAGTACGGGGGTTACCGGAACAAGACTCGATCTATGGTCAACTCAGGAGGTTTAAGTTTTCCTGCACTGGTTAGCACAATATAACTCCTCTGGTATGTCTCAACATACCCTCACTGATCATTCTCGTCACCACGAGATTTCAGTCTCACGGTCACTTTTCTCGTGACTGATTCTTCCTGCAAATTAGCTTGGACCAACACAGGCACATATGGCACATGAGAATAACCGTACTCACTTATACTTAATGTTTAAGTGAAAATAAAATACCATCAAGGGGATCATGCATGTATGACCAGCAATATGCAAACTCTATAGGAATTCAACATATTCATAATTCAAACACATGCCACAAATAATTATGTAATCACCATATCATGTGTTCAAAATGCTTGCCTTGAGCATGCAGAAGTATTGGGTGCATTCCAAAACTTTGAAATTACATCTCCCCTCCGTTTCCTATTTCCAAAATATTTGAATTACCACACAATTCCAAAATAGTACATAAAAGTTGTTTGGAAATTTGAGAAATAAATACTAAAATAAACTAGAGGAAATTTGAAAAATAACAGAAGAAGAATCAAGTCATTTGGAGTTTATATGATTTTCCTATGAATTTACTAAGCTAGAATAATCAAGGAAATGGACTATTTATTAGATCCAGCAAAAACCTGGCTTAGGAAAAATGTTCACCCTATCTGGATAAATAGAGCATGAATTTAGAAGTATGAGAAAATTTGAATCATCAAATTTGGATGTGAAATGGCTGCTGTGGAATTATTTGAAATCTGCTGGAAAAGAAAAAAAAAGAAGGGCAGAGGTGCGCACTGGGCGAGATTTAGTCGTCTGGCGCAACTGGGCCAAGCCCAATCGATCGACGCGGGGAAGGGATGCGATGTCAAAAGCATATTCAGTAGAATACGCTTTCCTCGCAGGAAAGCAACTCCAACGGAACCCGTCTCCACTTATCCACATGGCGGGGTTACGGTCACTGACCGTGGGCCCGCCTGGCCCACTGGTCAGGTTTGACAGGTCACCATGCACGCGCCGTCTCCCTCGACCGAACAGAGGCGGAGCTCCGGCGAGGCTCGCCGGCGAACGGCGGCACCCCTCGGGGATTTGAGCACATGGGTGTGCTCAAGAGGTCGAGGCGAACCCGTGGGTACCCGCCATGGTCGCCGACATGGACGGAGTCGCCGGCGGCGAGCTCCGCAGCGGACGGCAGCCATCGGGAAGGGTGGGGCTCTTGCCTCCGATGGCTCCCAGGCCAAATTGGAAGGGGAGTGGATGAGAGGGAGGTCCAGGAGGCTAGTGTTGAAGAGAGTGAAGAGGGGGAGGCCCTGGTGGCGTTGGAATGAACGAAACAGAGGCAGCGGCCGCGGTTGCCGGAGTTGGGGAAGACGGCCATCCTAGGTCGTCCTGATGTTCGGGGAGGCTCACAGAGGGGGAAAGGGGAGTGGTGATGGACTGAGAGGGCTCGGGGCTGCTTTTATAGCGCGAGGGTTCAACTTCATGGTGTCCCGAGGATAAGCATGGCGCCGACGATCATTACGGCGGCAGGTGAGGCCGTTGAGGTCGGCAGAGTGGACGGTGAGGGTGGTGGCCCCCGCAGTTACTCCTGGGAGGAGCTGGGTTGCTCGGGACGCGCCACGCGGGTCGGGCAGAGACGTGTCCGTGCGGGACTCGTCGGGCAACGGTCTTGGTCGTCGTGGACGGCGGTGGACGGCGCTTGGGCCAAGCGAGGGTGTCGGCGAGGTTCCTGGTGGTCGGGATGATCCAGAGGAGGATCAGGATGAGGGGGGAGGCAGCAGAGCGGTGGCAGCAGCTCGGTGCCAACGCGTGCAAAACGCATGCTCTGGCCGTGCCAGAGCACGTGCACAGAGTGTTCGACGAAATGCCTCGGTGGTCTAGGAGACTCTGATGCTAGTGCCACTCTCCAGAGAGTTGATTTGGGGTATACTAGAGTTAGTTGACATGGTGGTTTGGTCAAATGAGCAGATGCCCAATGCAAGTTTATGAACTTGCAGGTTTCTATCATGCACATGAAGTGTTCGACAGAATGCTAGGGCAAGCTAGAGGACTTTGATGGATTTGAGACTTGGCAGGGTGGGGTCTCTTTAGATGATGGAGATGGTGCTGAAGTTAGTTTTGCAAGATGAGAAACTTGCTAGTGGAAGTTTTACCAGAATTCAGTTCTGGACATAAACTTCAGAGGAGTGTTTGGTGGACTTAAAAGATGCAAATAGAGCCGATCTCCTAGAGTTAAGGTTTTGGTTGGAAGTACTACAAGATGGCAAGGTTACAGAAGTAATTGAGCTAGGAACAGTAGGGTTGCAGTTATAACTCAAGAATGGGACAAAATTTGAAAAGTGGATGTTTCACTCAAATTTTCCAAAAGACATAGTTGGGTTTTTGCATAAAAGTGGTTTATAGGCATCACCTGACATCTCACAATTTTTTTGGGATTTTAAAACAATTATTTAAAATAGTTGTAGTGCAACAGAAGCACTTCAAGTGTTGAAAATGCTTTTAAAAGAATAACGTGTGGCAAATTTTATTATGGAAATATTTCCCACTGTTATTTATGATATAAATGAAATGATTTACAAAACAACCAAGGACCACAACATTTTACAAAAAAATAATCTTCTATGGAGGGAAGAATTTTGGAAAATAGAAAACAGAACATGCTCTGAAATTAATAATTGGCCTAGTATAATTCAAAATTTTATTTTTGGCCAAATTTTACTTAATAAACTTTGATTAAATTTTTGGGGTGTTACACTGCCATTTTGGCCTGCTAAGACCAGTGGGTTATTTGGCACAATCAGGGCCCAATCTCACTTTCGGTCTATTAAAGGCCCATGTTTTTTATGGGCTCGAGATATTTACACTGTAAACGGCCTATTTTTACTGAGGGCCCAAATTATGTTTAGGACTGTTTAAGGCCCACTATGGGCACATGCCTACCAGAAAAATATGAAAGCTTATGCTGATTTAGGCCCAGATATTTTTAGTGGGCTACATGCCAATTTCAGCCCATAATCGTTTTTAGCCCAATTTGAATGGGCCCGATGAATGTTGGCATGTTGGGCTCCTACGAAGCTTTCGGCCTAATACATTACTAAGATAAACCTACACTATACAAAAATAGCGTCGTAATTACTACAAAATAAATTCTAGCCATACAACAAAAGGCCTGTTGGCATAAAGTTTACAGTCCTTCCAGATAAAAGCACCATCAGATGTATAGAAGCACAGATCATTTGACCTGAGTGCTAATGTTTCAGGCTATAGAATCTGATGGAGCAGCACGATCTCCACCTTTTTTCCGCCATTGCTCTTGAACAATGAAGCGAATGTCTGATAGTCTGGTTTCAAAACCATTCATATCTTGACGACATTTCTCAACCACTATTCTTGTTTTCGAAACAACGTCCATTAGGGATTGCTCTTGTGTCTGGAGCATAGATATATCACTCTGTCTAGTAGGAAGATTTTGTTCAGTAGGCGATTTGGATGAGGTTACCTTGACAACCAACCCAGAATTACGCAGGAAGGTGCTTTTTGCACTGTTAGTGGAGAGATACTGACGCACTACAGCAAGAGGTGACATTGTGCCTGTGGTAGCCTCGTCACCTTCAGGTGGTTGTGGTTGTTCAATCATTTGTTCCATAGCTTCCTGAAAGTTTGAACTTGTAGATTAGTGTACCAGATAAGTTACAAATGAGACAAAAACAAACAAAGTAGGTTAAACGTTTATACATAACTTATTTTGGTGAACTACTGTAATACATTAGCATGTATTGTAGTGCCAACTACATAATAAAATCACTTTCGGAACATATGTCCATGTAGCATGCCTACTGTATTGTCTATTTCCTCACATTGGTTGACATCTAAGGATAAAGAGACATGGTTTAAAGTAGGATGAACATAGTATGACGTCATTCATATCATGGGCAAACAGATATAAAACAAACAGACTATTTTATCATTGTGTGCGCACGTGAACATAACAACGAGATTACAGATCAAAACCAAAAGAATATCCTTCATCTCTTTTAAACCATGTAAGGTGAAATGATACGTTAAGACAACTGTGTATAAAAGTGAACAGAGTAACTCACATTGGCTGCAAACCAAGTAGTTAAATGAACACATCACAGTACCAATTAGTTCAAGGCAGGAGGAGTAAGGACTTACAACAGCGGCTTGAACTGGTGTGCTCATGCCCTTCATCTTGCTGGTGTGGCAATCCTTGAAGATTTGCACTACATTCGGTTCAGGTTCTTTTTGGTCCGCATGGGCTTCCTCTGTATTTGGAACAAGTCAATATAGATACGATAATATGGCACAAAAGAAGAAGGAAGTAGCAGCTATTTACAAGAGCCTCACAGTGTGCAATACAGCTACGAGATCCTGTTGTCTGTTGGAATTTTTACTTTAGAACGGTTGGTTTTGTTCTTCAAATAGTTAGCCTAGAAGAAGATACACTTGTAAGGCACATAAATAAATACAAGTTCAATATGTGGTCTGATCAAATACATATAGCCTACCTGATACTTTGGATCAGACCAGTGTTTAACGAGGGCTGTCCAGTCTTCATCTATAATATATTCCACTTGAGATGTTTGGGCGATTTCATTGTTAGCCTTGCCTTCAAAGTGAGATTTTCTAAGGTGGTACCGATACTGTCGCAGAGCAGACTGAAAAACATGAGTGCATTCTTGTTTAGTTGCATAATCTTTCAGATCCAACTTGAACCTCATCTGTTAAAAAAAGAATGTGAGTCTTATTAGGAGGAAGCTAGAAAGTATGGGACAGAGCAAGACAATATTACTAATTGCGATGAATAACATTACTTACGGATAAATGGTCAAGGAAGGTGTTAAACTGGGTATTGTCTTTCTCATTCCTCTACTGGATCTACGTTGGGAGGATACGTGCATGACACCTAACGGCAACGGATGCCTCTGATACTAACTTGGCTGACTCTGTAGCATCACGTGGCCTTTTTAAACCTGCCTCAAAATGGATCTCCATTCTTCCTCCTTTATATTTTGTTAATCTGTCAAGCATTATCCCTGATGTCTATTTCCGCTTGTGCCGTGGTGCTAGTTCAACAACGAATATGGAAAGTGTTAGTGTACATCAAACTGTGAGAGTGCATATAAAGGAGCATGCAACTGCAACTTGACTCGTTCAGGTACCATCTTGGTGTTGATGCTCATGAGGTTCATCTGATCTTGCCAACTCCTGTTGTGTCAGCAGTGCTTCAGAAGTATTGTTAGGTGTGAAGGCAGCTTGGGAACTGGCCAGTTCCGGAGCAAACGAACGAGTAACTGGTTGAGATGCTGGTACAGTTGAAGCGGATGTTGCAGCTAGTGGAGCAGGTGATACTGTGTTTGTAGATTTAGCCGGTGGACTTGGACCTTCTACTGCACTATAAGTACCAGTAGAATCTCGACGACAGATCCTTTTCCGTTTCACCCGACGAGTAACAACACTCCCTACTATATTATTTTCCTTGCTCTTTTTTGACTTTGCCATGTCAAGTTGTACCCACAACACAAAAGAATAAAATCACTCTTCAGAACTCATTGATGCATGATACAGACAAGCAATACTTTGATGTAAGACAACCGTATGAGGATGGAATATGTAAGAAAAACAGGACGACATGACATATTCACAACTACGATGTGCAAACTAAGCAGAAGGATTTTCAAGAAAATAGAAGTAATGCAAGCTAGGACACCATATGGAAGATGCAATCAATATTACTCTGCCAAGTTAAAAGTGTCTTGTCATAAGTGGCAATTCGAAAAATTAGAAGCAGTACAACATAGAAATCAATGCAAGATGCAACCACTATCAAACTGTCATGTTAAAAGCGTCCAATCATGAGTGACTGATGCGGGATACACAACAACAGTACTTTGATGTAAGAACATGGTATGATAGATAGATGCATTGTATTCTAGACACAGAAAGCCATGTCATATGCACATGTATAACGTATAAACTCAGCAGGTGCAATTTAATCAAAATAGAAGAAATACAGGCTAGACAACATATGCAACATGAAACCAATTATCACACTGTCAACTTAGAGCAAGCACCTGCGATGGTGGAGTACGGGAGATGAACTCATCATGTAGACTTGGGACTTCAACTTCATTAGCAGTAGCAGTGGCAAATCTAGAGAGTCTTTGTTTGCGTCAGTGCAGAGGACCACCAACATCCCCTAACTTACTCCTTTCCTTCCTATTTTCTGATATTGCCTTATGAAGTCAAAACCACAAGAAGATGAATAAAATTAACTCTGCATAACTGGTTGATGCATGATATAGACGAACACTACTTTTATGTAAGGCAAGCGCAGGATAGGAGGATGGAATATATACAAAAAAAGACAGCGTTTCATATTCACACATATGATAGGAGGATGGAATATGTATGAGAAAATAGTAAGTGGAAGGCATTTCAACAAAATTAGAAGAAATGAAAGCTAGGCACCATATGAACATGCAACCAATATCACTCTATCAGGTAAAAAGTGTCTCATCGTAAGTGCGATTTCAAGAAATTAGAAGCAGTACAAGCTAGAAGACAATGCAAGATGCAACCTACATCACAGTCCCAAGTTAAATGTGTCTTATGGGTAAGTGATCATTGCAGGTATAAGTTGTAAGCTATGCAGATGCAATTCAACATAATCAGAAGCAATACAAACTAGACATCATACGGAAAACGCAACCACATATAACAGTTCCAAGTAAGAGCAAGCACCTGTGATGGTGGAGTAGGTGAGATGTGCTCATCATATACACGTATGTTCTAGAAACAGGAACACGTGTCATATTCACAAGCATTATGTGTAAAGTAAGCAGATGCAATTCAAGTTAGAAGCAATACAAGCTAGACATCATACGAAACATGCAACCACATATAATAGTGCCAAGTTAGAGCAAGCACCTGTGATGGTGGAGTAGGGGAGATGTGCTCATCATCTACATAGCTATGTTGACTATCCAACCTTGTGTTGTCTTGCGAATCTTGTTGGGAGGATGGCGGAGTAGAATCTGTAGAGACCCCCTGTTTGAGTTGCTCCAAAGGACCACCATCATCCACTGCCGGACTATTTTCCTTCAGCTGTAATGATTTGCATTGGGAAGTCAAACCGATAAGAAAAAGGAATAAAATTCGCTCTTCAGAACTCATTCATGCATGATACTGACGAACACTACTCGGATGAAAGGCAAACACATGATGCGAGGATGGAATATGTATGAAAAATAGGATGGTGTGACATATTCACACCTATGATGTGGTAACTAAACAGAAGGCATTTCAACAAATTAGAAGCACTGCAAGCTAGACACCATATGAAAGATGCAACCAATATCACTCTGCCAAGTTCAAACTGTATGGCGTTTCAACAAATTAGAAGCAGTACATGCTAGAAATCATATGCAAGACACAACCAATATCACAGTGGCGACTTAAAGGTGCCTTATCATAAGTGACTGATGTGGGATATGCAAGAATAGTAGTCTGATGTAGAAACAGGAACACATGTCATATTCACAGGCATTATGTGTAAAGTAAGCAGATGCAATTCAACAAAGCTAGAAGCAATACAAGCTAGACATCATACGCAACATGCAACCACATATAATAGTGCCAAGTTAGAGCAAGCACCTGCGATGGTGGAGTAGGGGAGATGTGCTCATCATCTACACAACTACGTTGACTGCCTAGCCTTGTGTTGTCTTGCGAATCTTGTTGGGAGGATGGCGGAGTAGAATCTGTAGAGAACCTCCATTTCAGTTGCTCGGAAGGACCACCATCATCCAATGCCTTGCCAATTTCCTTCAGCTTTATTGATTTTGCATTGTGAGGTCATACCGACAAGAAAAAGGAATATAATTCACTCTTCAGAACTCATTCATGCATGATACTGACGAACACTACTCTGATGAAAGGCAAAGTCATGATACGAGGATGGAATATGTACGAAAAAATGGATGGCTTGACATATTCACACCTATGATGTGGTAACTAAGTAGAAGGCACTTCAACAAATTAGAAACACTGCAAGACACCATATGGAAGGTGCAATCAATATCACTTTGCCAAGTTAAAACTGTCTCGTCATAGGTGGCGTTCATCAAACTAGAAGCAATACATGCTAGAAATCATATTCAAGATGCTAACCAATATCACACTGCCAACTTAAAGGTGTCCCATCATAAGTGACTGATGCAGGATACACAAGAAGAGTAGTTTCATGTAAGAACATGGTGTGATAGACAGATATAGTATGTACCAAAAACAGGAAAGCGTGTCATATTCACATGTATCATGTGTAAGCTAAGCGGATGCAATTTACACTAATTAGGAGCAATACGAGCTAGACACCATATGCAACATGCAACTAGATATCACACTGCCAAGTTAGAGCAAGCACCTTGGATGGTGGAGTAGGGGAGCGGAGACTTGGACCTTGTAATGCACTATCAGTACAAGGAGAATCGGTACAGATGCTCCGTTTACGTTGCTGCAGAGGACCACCATCATCGCCTTCCTTACTCTTTTCCTTCCTCTTTCTTGATTTTGCCATGTCAAGTCAAACCCACAAGAAAAAGGAATAAAATTTGCTCTTCAGAACTCATTGATGCATGATACTGACGAACACTACTTTCATGTAAGGCAGCCGCATGATAGGAGAATGGAATATGTATGAAAAACAGGACGGCGTGACATATTGACATGTATGATGTATAAAGTGTAAACTAAGCACAAGGTGCTTGAACTTGTTAGAATCGATGCAAGCTAGAAACCATATGAAAGATGAAACCAATATCACTCTGCCAAATTAAAAGGGTGCCCTAACAAATGTATTTGACCAAATTAGAAGTAATACATGGCCACAAGCTAGAAATAATATGCAATATGCAACGAATAAAGGTGACTCATCGTAAGTGATTGATGCAGGATACAGAAGAGAGGTAGTTTCATGTAAGAACAAGGTTAACACATAGATGTAGTGTGTACCAAAAATAGGAAGGCATGTCATATTCACAGGTATAGTGTGTAAACTAAGCAGATGCAATTTACCCTAATTAGGAGCATTACAAGCTAGACACCCTATGCAACATGCAACCACATATCACACTGCGAAGTTAGAGCAAGCACCTGTGATGGTGGTGTAGGGGAAGTGCGGTCTTCAGGTATAGAGCTACATTCAATATCTTCATTTAGGCTTGTTGTTTCTTGAGAATCATGTGGAGAGGATGAGATTGCATTCTTTATAAGAGTATTGCGTCTCATATTAACCCACGCGCGTGACTGTCTCATCATAAGCGATAGATGCAGGATACACAAGAACAGTAGTTTGATGTAAGAACATGGTGTGATAGGCAGATGTAGTATGTACCAAAAACAAGAAGGTGTGTCATATTCACATGTATAATGTGTAAGCTAAGGAGATGCAATTTAACAAATTAAGAGCATTGATGAGGGATACACAAGAAAAGTAGTTTGATGTAAGAACATGGTTAATAGAAAGACGTAGTATGTACCAAAAACAGGAAGGCATGTCATATTCACAGATATAATGCATTAACTAAGCAGATGCAATTTACCCTAATTAGAAGCATTACAAGGTAGACACCATATGCAACATGCAACCACATATCACACTGCCAAGTAAGAGCAAGCACCTGCAATGGTGGTGTGGGGGAATTGCGGTGATCAACTAGAGCTACATTGACTCTCTTCATTTAGCCTTGCTGTTTCTTGAGAATCATGTGGGGAGCATGACACTGCACTCTTTAAACGAGTAGGGCGTCTCACTTTAACCCACTCGGGTGTTTGTCTCATCATAAGTGATTGACGAGGGATACAAAAGAGCATTAGTTTGATCTATGAACATGGTTAATAGACATATGTAGTATGTATCAAAAACAGGAAGGCATGTCATTATCAAAGGTATAATGTGTAAAGTAAGCAGATGCAATTTAACCAAATTGGAAGCAATACAAGCTAGACACCATATGAAACATGCAACCACATTTGACAACACGAAGTTAAAGCAAGCACCTGGGATGGTTGTGTGTGGCAATTGAGATCATCAACTGCAGAGCTACGCTTACTGTCTCCAACTGCTGACACTGCACCCATTAGAGCGCTGAAACGCTTAGTGCTTATCTTCAAATTACACTGGAGCGACTTCTGTCTTTTCTTTTCTGCATTCATCAACACTGTGTCAGAGTCTGAAATACCCATGCATAAAAAAGCAATAGTGTGAGTATGGGTGAAGTGTGTGCACAATTAGTACAGTGTAAAGGTAGCAGATAGCAGGTCGGTGAGAAATAAATGACGGGAGACATATGATAGCTCTACAACATGCATGGCACACTAAATTACTACAGGATTCTATGAAAATAACAGTCGACTGAAAGCAAATAGGCCAGTCCATTTTTTCTGCACCGTCCGATGTACAAAGAACGGGCAGATCGCCTTCATCTACCTCTAGCCAGTCAGTGTTGACGATCTTCCTCAAAACGCCAGCGACCATCGGCCCAGTATTCCTCCCCTGCCTGTGCCCTCCCCTCGACCTCACCACACCGCCGTGCTTGGCACCGCCCCCCGGCCATCCATTCAAGCCCCGCCGACCTCCAGATCGGGCGCAAGCAGCTCCTGTGCCCCACACCCCTATGATAGACACCGCTGCGCCGCTTCCCCGAGGAACATGCGAACTAGGTGTTCCGCGCGCCTAAGAGGGTGCTGCTTCTTTTAATTGCGGTTCAACTGACCCTGAATTGAAATCCAGGCGGGCTACTAAACTCTAGCAAAGGTGAAATAGTAAAAGGGAGGAAACCTTGTGCATTTAGTATCACGAAGAAGATGTAGTAAGAAGCGCTCAACTAGTTTCTTTCGTGGGATGAATACGGTGTGAGCAGAGACGTAAGATTTGCACGGATAAGGGAAGAGGAGTGCCTCTTTCTGCTGGCAGTGTTGTCCTCCTTCTGTTTTTCCAATGATCTTCTTGTTGTTCGCCGGAAACCAAAAGTTGTGGAGGACGGTGCAGCCTTGGACAAACCCATGGCCAAGTTGTTGAGTGTGGTGCAGTGGCCGTCTGTCAGCGGCGGGGAAGCAGATCTGAGGTGGTGAATGACGGCGTAGCGGGAACAGCTCCGGTGCGGTGGACGGTTGCGACAGTGGAGCCGCAGCAGTGAGGCACAGGACGACGTGGTCAGAGTGGTTCTGGTACGGCGCACATCAGCGTCAGCATCATGGAGGCAGCTCTACCTCGGCTTCAGCTGCTAAGTCCTTGAGGGTGTTGCAGTTGCAGTTGCGTTATACGATGACGTTGGGGTACCGGCTCCGGCGTGATGGAGGAGGGTGGCAGTGGATTGGCCGCTATGGGGTGGAGGACGGAGGAGGCTGGGGTTTCGCGGCTGGTGGAGAGGGTGTTTTTGCGCCCACGGAGTATGAATGGGGAAACGGAGGGAGGCGGCGAACTAAGGGGGAACGATGTTTCGGTTTGAGACGCGCTTGTTTGAAATTTGGGGAAAGTTACAAACTTTGCTCTTATCTAAAATTTCGGACATATTGCGGGTTGGGGGTAGGATAGTCATGCCCCCAAATGTGGGCGGGATAGATTTTGGCCGAGCGCATGGGTGCTTAGGCGCCCATGGTGTATGAATGCTTCTCGGAGGCGGTTGAGACCGCATCTTGGTGAAGTTACATACCAACCCCGGTTTAGACCTTTGGACATCGGGCCGATAGGCTACATGGGCCAGAGTCAGGACAGTAATTTCCTACCACCAAACATTAGTCTCGCGCGGTTTCGGGTGACCAGAGGCCTATTTGGCGCTTCGTTTAATATTTGGGAGCAGAAGCATTAATGTTTTCGGTTCTCTTGAATTGAACTTTCAGGATTTGTCAAACTTCACAAATCTTTACTCTTGAAAATCCTAAAGCTATGATTATTTTGGAATGGAGGGGGTACATTTGAATATACATTGTACACGAGTATATATTAAAAAATATGCAACTTACCTCAGTTCATGCATGGTTCTAGATATAATCTCCTTGGTTGCAAAAAAAGTTAGATATGCGTATGATTATATATAGCATGTTCAAACTCACAACAAAGATCGATGCCCCCTTTTACATCTGATTTACAAATGCCATTATCTCGGGTTCAAATATATGAATGCACTTCCTATGAATTCGAATCTTCAAAACCCCCTTTATGTTGAATTCGACATGTATTCTATTTCGTAGCTAGCAATTTGGAATGTATCCATGCAAGTGACAAATGTATAAAGTGCTTCACACTAACAACATGGAGTGCACTAATTAATGTTTATATATGAATTGCAAAAGCATCCATTGCCTGTATTTCAAACCGCTCTCACTCTATGGATCGTTAATATGAAATAAACACATGCACATGCTAGAATTCAATAGAGTATGGGTGTATGATAGACCAATTTTCGTCCATACGCAATATGCAAAATTCATGATCTCATCCAAAAATAATAATGCCATTTATATTTTAATTTAATGCGTAGAACCGCCTTTTACACGTAGATGCACAATGCCTCGCCCCGTTCTCACAAACGCGTTATATATCTCTCTATCTAACGCATAAGTGCACACACTTTATAGGCATCGGCATTTCTCTTTCACAGATGCTCACAATCTCTCTCAGGGTGTCGGGGTGTCTCACGCACATGCTCTCTCTGTTTCTCTCTCTCTCTCTCTCTCTCTCTTTGACTACTATGTACCACTCTTTTCACTAATCTCAGTTGGAAAACACTATTTCTCTCACATGCATATATACACACGCACGATCTCTACTAGCCCTCTATACGCACATATATGTGCCTGCGTGTCTCCCGCACGCACATTATCTTTAGGCCTCTCTCGCACACATTGCCCCCCGACACACCTCTCTCTTAGTAGTTGGCAGACATGATTTCATCATATCATTCGGTAGGATATCCCTGGCTCTTAGGCTGGATGGTAATACGAGGCAAAGTTTAACCCTAGTTCGGATCGGATCCTTGCAGTTGAAGAAAGAGCCTACTCCTGGTACTGTATATTAGTGATAGGGGTGTGTACAAAGTACACGTGAATACCAGGCATTGTGCGTGTGTGTATACTATCGACGAACTAGCCCCCAAGCTTGTATAACATACTAGGGGCTTAGGGTTACAAAATCATATATAGTCAGCTTATCACCAGTGGGGATAGAGTGCTCCGCGACTCTGGTAGCTTCGTGTTGTACACCGAGTCCTCCACATGGGTCTTCGTATAACACTTCTCGGTCCAACCTATATGTGGCGCAGGATGGAACCGACCCATGAGTCTTCATTTTGACCCACCACAACTAGAAATGATGTGCCCACCACACCACACAGGCAATCGGCCACTAAGAAAATAAGCATATACAATAGTACAACGGTATCTAGCTCACAATACGTCTCCATATTTTGTTGATGACACTGACGGACTTTGCATTTGATGCATGCTCCATATTTTGTTGACGACACTTACGGTCATTGTATTTGAAGCGAAAGCACGATATGGTCACTGGACTTCAGAATAAGCTCATCATGGTAACCACATACATTTTATCGTGCTAACCAACATGTGGTTGGATGGTTAGGAGGACAGTGGTTTCTCGAGCCCACCAAGGTTAAAGTTCCAGTGCTCGCATTTATCTTGTGTTAATTTCAGTATTTTCTGGCGATGTACATTCAATGGGAGGAGACGTTCCACTCGACTATGAGGCACCTATGGTGACTTCGTAAAATCTCAAGATCATATATGCTGGCCCACTCTCTCGAAGGTGCTCATAGGGGTAGGGTTCGCGTGTGTGCGCTTATAGCGGTGAGTGCTTGCGCGTATATATGAGCCCTTGCGTCTGTACCGTGTTAAACAAATACATCTCATGATTATACGGTCACTGGCTCACCCGTACAACTCCGGATTTTGTTGATGACACAATCAATTGACCAGTCAAACGTTCCATGCGGCGCAACTAGTGTTGCACCTTCGGGGCGCGTAACCATGGGGCCCACCTGTCAGCCCGTATATGAAAGAAAGAAATGGTAGTTTGAGTCTGTACTGTGTTAATAATATAGGAGTACATTTTAGGGTGATCATACGGTCACTGGCTCACCATACGGCTCCGTAATTTGTTGATAACACGATTAATTGACCAGTCAAACGGTTCACATTCAGCAGCGCACATTACCATAGGGCCCACCCGTCAGCGTGTATATGAAGGATAGAAATGGTAATAAATTAGTGGTCGGTGGGTATTCGAAATCGTGAGACCTCTGGTTGGCAGTCGCTGGCGGTTGGGGGGGCGTTGATTGGGCGGTGGGGTGGGGATCACCGGAGAAAAAGCTCGGCGCGGGGGGGGGGGGGAGGGGGCTAGAGGGATGGCCGGTGCAGTGGTGGACCGGCGGTGGGGAGTGGTTTCGGGGAGGGCGGGCCGGCCGCGGGCGGCAGGGGCTGGTGGTTCGGCTGGTGGTGGCTGGCGGCTCAGGGAGGGTGGAGTTTGATGATAAACTGGAGGCCCTTGATTTCGTATCCAACGACTGGAAAATCTAATGACCAGAGATGAAAAAGTCAGTCGACTGACGTGTAGCCTCACCCCGCACGTACACATGCACGCACGCAAGACACGCATGCATGCAGGCATGCAACACTGACACGTACACATAACGTACACACGCACGCAAGACACGCATGCATGCAGGCGTGTACCACTGACACGTACACATAACATACACACGCACACATGCTGGCGTGCAACACTGACACGTACACATGCACTCACGAACACACGCACGTACGCACCCATGCATGCAACACTGAAACGTACCCTTGCATGCACGCAAAACTCGTACGCCTGCATGCACACATCACACAACGCAAGACACATGCTCAACCTATACGTGCATGCACCCTTTGTTAAGGACATGTATTGTTACGGGTATTAATCAATCTTATCTATGATAAGCAGAACATTGATGTTTGCAGCGGTTTTTATGAATCACAACGTATCGAACGGGCTATCAACATAGTAGGCATATCTACATGAAAAAGATGACGTCACACTCAATGAACAATCATCGGTTTATGAAATGCCCGCTTCTGACTGCCCTGGCCCACCAAAGGTTCCTCTATTGTGCGCAGCCTGCGTTGATGACATGCAGGCCATGCACCCAAAGAGCCCACATGTCAGTGGAAGAAAGGCGCGGTGTCCTAGGTCAAAGTCGAGGGCGCCACTTGCTGCACGCCCGGCTGAACACGCCTCCGTGTCGCATTCAAACGCCTCCTTGAAACCCGCCCGTGTGGAAGCCGAGAAACCCACTCTGGACACACGTCCGTTCATGACTGGGCCGACATTAAATGCAACGCCGGCCGAGCTCCTCCCGTCTGCTGCCTATTTAATCTCCTATTTAAACGAGGCCAAACGCCAGCCAAGAATCGCACACCTCCACCGCTGCCCTATCTCCTCCACCATTTTGTCCAATCTTACAATGGCTTACCAAGAGTAGTTATTCCACATCCAAGCCGGCTGGGTAGCCCGCCGGATACGAGCTATGCAGCTCGCTGATCCACCTCCCTCCCCTCGCCTGACGAAGCCAGCTGCCGCCCCAAGCCAGCGCGCGGTTCAGCAACTCGCCGCTCCAGGCCAGCTCGACGAGGAGCGGCGCACGGGCGTCGTTGCTGCCGTCCACACCGCCGCCTCGTACCGCATCTCCCGTTTCTGTGGCCGAGACTCCCATGCCGGCGGCCGCACCATGCAAGCAGCGACAGAAGCCGAGTGTGCGAAGAGCGACGAGTCGGTGGCCAGCGCCTCCGCGTCCGCCGCCATCATCGAGGAGAAGTAGAACATGGGAGGCCGCCGCCGCTTGGGTCCCATGAAGGCCACCGCAGAGGCGACGCCGGCGTACACAGCAGGTGTCTTGCCGGATCCTTTTGTTGCGAGGACCTTCGTCGACCCCGCATGGGCTCCACGGAAGAGGGGAATGTTAGGATGAACTCGAGCCGGTGTCGGCCATGGCGAAGTAGTGGCCGGTGATGAACTTGAACTGGTGCCGGCCACCATCATCTTCGGCACCAGCCAATGATATCAGTTGGGCAATGGGGAAGCGAGCCGTCCTTTGCGCTGAAGCATATACCACCGGGGCTCCCGGCAATCCGGTGATCGTGCTGCCGGGCATGAGGAACACAAATCGATCGGCGGGCAACCATTTAGGCCAGGTATTATATACCCGTGCTGTCCAGAACTAGCACCGCGTAGTTCATTTGAATGTAATGAAATCCGTCATGTTTGTATGAGAATCCGGTATTTTATATAATTTCCCTCGTTGTTTATATGAAATATCAGTTTGTTTATGTGTTTGTGTGAATTTCATCCGGTTGGTTGAGTTGCTGTCATAATGTGTGCGGCTATGGTTGGATGGCGTAATTTGCAGGTCGCTGGTCGGTCTGCGGGCGGCTCGGGCGGCGTTGTGGGACAAAAAACACAGCTCGTGCGAGCTCGTCTCCAACATGCATGCTGTAGGATGCATGACAGCATGAGCACCTGAGCCATTCCTCGTTCATCGGTGGCAAAGGCACCGGTGGACAAAAGGGTCGCCAATATTTTGGCTACCCCCGCCAAGATTCAAACAGCCCCTCCCAATAGATTCAAATCCCTCGTTCGCCGTGGAATTTTGCATGTGTTGTTTTCATGGACTAGCAAGATGCCCGTGCATTGCACGGAACATCAAGATGCATTTTTTTACAAACTCCCGCATGCATGCAAGGGATAATTAATGTCCTCCTTTGCTAGTACCATGAGGCAAACACCATTAATATTGCATCGATTAGTGTTAGTGGTCTTGTATATCTGCAAATTGTAATTTTGATAGTGGCCCCTTGTATATAAAAATGGAGGGAGAAAGATGAGAGATAAGGTGAGGAGGAGTGGGGCGTGGTGGTGACTGGTGGTCGGACTGGGCGGAGGCATGGGGATGGACGGCACATTATGTCTAGGTTTGTGTCTCTCTCACACACACCCACATAGGTAGGGGACGTGCACGAAGAGAAGAGGTGCATGCACGGCGCACGTACTCCCATCTCTTTCCCAACCACACCCGCGCAGGTACACGGTGGAGCTCATTTCTGTACGAAAAAGGCAGCCCACGTGGTAATTTGGCACGTGTACTGGTTGTCCACTTGGTGGAGGGAGGATCGTCTACCACGGGTGAACAAACAAATTGCGACTTGACGCGTTATGTTAAATTAAAAAAAAGAGGCAAACCATGTGGGGCCCACCTTAGAGGCAAGGCTCTATACACTGGAGTACTTTTGATGTGTCCCGTCAACTCGCAGAACGAGGAGAAGCTTGCTTAGTACGCCGTCTCCCCTGCCCACGGGCGCGGTGGCTCGCAGGATGAGGTGAAGCTTGCTTACGAATAGTAGTAGTAGCACTCCTACTACTATACGCCTTACGCCCGCTCCCTCGCCCACGCGCACGGTGGCTCGCAGCACGAGGAGAAAATTTTACTAGTCCCTTACTCCTCGTCCCTACTATGTACCTTGGTTAGTACTTCCTGCATTTACTTATACAAGGCCAATATAAAAAAATACATTTTGCATCTATACAAGGCCACAAATAGTAATCGAGACAAAAGTTACTACTCCCTCCTTTCTAGTTTATGGCTCAATTTCAAAATCTCTCCAACCAAGGTAGGCGGTGAGTGGTCGAATTAATTTCGTAGTTTGCACAAGTAATTAGTACGGTCGTTTTTCTCAAGAAGTTTTGTTTACCGAGGTATTAATTAGAACGATTGCATGAATGACCACTAAATTTCCATGAACTTCTACATGCATTGGTTAGTTTCCTCTTGACACTGCTTGCGTCGGGTGATCTAACACACCTCGAAATCCAATAGTAGAATTGAGACTTATCAAACTGAAAATAGAATGTTTTTTAGATAAGCCCTATAAACCCTAGTGGGTACGTACTCCGCAAAAACAATTTTTTCCAAAACTAAGTCGCTCCCTTTCATGAATTCTGTAGTATACTCCGTTGACTCTCCCTTTCATGAATTCTGTACTTCCTGTCACCGACATGTGGGACATATAGCAACCGGGTCGACGTGTCAAGCACCAAATAACAATGCAGAACAGCAGGGGGGCGCACCCCACTCGTACCGGCCCAGTAGTAGTAATGAGCAATGAGACGTCAAATCACAATGCTGCACCTTCCCAGACGGACGAAGCAACCATTATTTCACACTTCGGTTCGCCATCATCTCCAACCACGTAGTATTGCATCTGCCTCAAGAGGGACACGCGCATCACCTTGGTATATCATGACACGTGGGACCGCATGACAAGCCATGCTCCCCCGCCGATCGCTCGGTAAAATCACCTCATTTTTACTATACTTCCTCCGTATCGGTTTACTACATGGCATGCACGTCGTTCTAGGTTGAGAATTTAACTGGCTATATATGTGATGAACAGTACTCTAGCCTTTTAAAAAATGTATACTTTTGTACAGTAGTACTATCGATGGATTGTGCCATGGAGCAAAAATTGAAATTAAAAAAAGGTGGTACATATAGAGAGCGCTCATCGCCAAATTATGCATATAGTACTATTAAAAAAGCTAGTACGTGCTTAATTGGGGTGCTAAATTCTATTAAAGAAATACTAGTAGTATGTACATACTGAAGAGTTAAAGTAACGAGAAGAAACATAACATAGTTCTACTGGGGGCTCAGCACAACACACCCCTCAAATTAAACTAAGCACACCTGAAATTAAACTATGCAACTAATCCGATAGATATTGCATTAGAACCACCATGAGCAATGATACGGACACCTTACTCACTCGGAGTCCTCGTCCACGTCCTCGACTTCGTCCTTGTCCCTCTTCCTCCTGGCCGATACTTTTTTGCTTGAACCGCACACTTGGCTCTTGCTCTTCATCCAACCCTTGTAGATATTGAAACAAAGGTAGCCATCCATTGTAGCATAGTGGATGTGGTATTTATCTAGTACATTCCGCTGCCATGCATGACGATGAAACGTGTAATGAGGTTTCTCCAGTTTACGGTACGAAGGATGAACCATGGCTCCTTCCAGGGTCAGCATTGAAGGCTGACGAGAGGGCAGCAGCCGATTCTGCTGGAGGTCGAAGGGGTTGCCTACAACGAGTCCTATCCGACCCAGGACTTCTTTGTCGTTCTTAAAGTCTACAGTAAGGAATTTCACTGTTTTGTCCTTGAGGAAGTTCTTAAAATCCTGGCACTCAACGTCGGCATGGCATATGTGGTAGACCAAGCAAACGTTAGGTACGCAAACCTGGATCACGTCGGGCTTCTTCCTCTCTTTGTCCTTTAGATCCTTCTCTCGTCCTAGGACTGTGGTGTACTCAACATCTAGCCCAGCAACCCACTCATCATCTGAGTTTTCGACCATGCGTCTGTAGCGAGAAAGGCATCCTTTCACCATCGTGGAAGAACGGGTGTAGATGACGTCGAACTCATCACCAGTGATGGTTCTAACCTTGTACTCACCGCCGATCATGGAGATTTGGGACGCCATGGATTTGGGAGGAGGGTTAGGATTAGTGGAACTGTCGTAATGTGGAAGGACGGGACGACTAGGAGCGAACCGCCGTAGTATTGAAGGACGTGCGGGGACGAGTAGGAGCGAACTGCCAACATGTGAACGGCATGGTAGTGGCTTTCCATTCTCCCATGATACGGGATTTTGAGAGCCCTTGGATCTGAGATCGAATGGTTGCATGGCGTGATTCTAGACCTATGGGTGAATATCCTATCCTGGAGGGTTATTCTGCAAATTTTCAGCAACTTAGCATGTGAATGTTTGATCTCAGATCCAAGGGCTGCCAGCAGCCCGTATCATGGTCGCGCCTACCACGACCGTCGCGTCGCTCGCGCGGTCGCTCCCTTGGAGATTTAACACGGTGGGTTAGGCTATCGGATGTTGGCATGTCATACATAGACATCACTTAGTCACTCATACTACAACAAGGTTGGCTATAAGGTTAGCTATAAGTGTATTGTTTTTTACTTCTCTCTATCTCTTTCTTCGTACTCCCTCTATCCCATAATATAAGAACGTTTTTAACACTAGTGTAGTGCCAAAAATGTTCTTATATTATGGGACACAGGGAGTACTAGTATTTATTGCATTTGCCATTGAGTGACCTCTTCCAATGAAATGGTGTGCTTATTAGTTTTTTGTTGCTAAGTTTGCTTCATTTAATTATCTATAGACTCAAAATTGTCTTTTCACCTAGGTACACGCGCTTAGCACCGTTTCTTCCTTGGGTCACCAAACTAGTCTCTCTCTTCTTTATTAACTTGCCACATCAGACTTTATGCCTATGTGGCAATCTTAGCACCTATAGGAGCAAGTAAGTACTACAATTGTGCGCTTTACATGGCATTTTTGCATATTTGGAGGAAAGAGAGGCAAGGAAAAAGTGGAGAAGTGGGTTGTCATGCAAGAGCCAACCTCTACTACTGGTGGAGCATTCAGAGAGGCACTTGTATGGAGGTGGTTAGGAATCGGGAGACTCACGCTGATCATAGCGCCGTAGTTAAAATGATAATGGGAAGTCAAATCACGGGGCCCCACCTGTCCAACAGTAACTCGCTGTTAAATCACACAGCCCTACGTTTGCAGCAGCCTACTCCCTTGTCTTCTCGCGTCTCTGTCGAACCGACTAGGCGGAACTGCCCCGCCTACCACGTAGGAAAAGCCCCGCCCTCGACTTTTAAATACAACTACATCCGCTTAAGAATCCAATGATATACTTTTTGTGACATAGTAACTCATATTTAGTTAGTCAAATGGATGACCTAGAACTACGTGCAGGCCCTATAAACCGAGACGCCTAAAAATAAAAAATCGAGACGGAGAGCGTAGTTCAGCACATATCTTTTTAGATCAATATAGTCGGGATTCACCAAGGAGCAAAACCAAGTGGTAGGCTGCTCCTGTCGTGTTGGCGTAGCAACTCAAGCAGGGCCAGTCCGCACACAAAATGGTGACACACTTAACATGACCCCTTTGGCCGACATGTGGCTCATCCACCGTCTTGTTCCACGTGCGATGCACCAAATTACAGTTCGGAGCAGTGGTTGGAATTGGAGGCACCCCGGTCGTAGCGCCGCAGTAGTAGAAATGAGCGATGAGGGGTCAAATCACAAAGCCCCACCTTTCCCGCATTAAGCTGGACGGACGAAGAAACCATCGTTTCACTCTAGGGCGCAAGAGCATAAAGAAAATAGAAAACAATGATGCGTGCGGCAGCTACCTAGGGCACCCTAGGGTAGGGGTCTCCACTGCAGATCCTTTTTTTTAAAGCGCCTCCACTACAAATCGGCTTCTCCCTCGTCCTCTTGAAGAAAACCGATGATGAGTGCGGCGGTAGGGTTTGTAGGAATACTACGGCGTGCGGGGCCACGTCGTAGTAAACGGGTTTGAGTCGACGCCTTAAATATGTGTGGGCCGCTTGGTTTTACGGGAACGAGGCAGCATTTTGGGTTCGGGGACCAGTGGAGATATAGTACGTACAAAAAATTGTGGACGTAGGTTCGACCGAAAGGCAATGATGCATGGGCCCTGCATTTTGATATACCCGGGGCCGCGTGAAATTTGCTACTCTACTCAAAACTACTATGGTACACATGTATTGAACGCATGAGATTTCGAAACCAAATTATGAATAAATACACACTATAGCATGTAAAGCTTTGAGTCATATATGCATGATGTAGATGTTCGTTTAGTTCTTATAGTTCATCTCATTCAAAATCAATTAGTTTTATAAAAATGTTAAGATTCATGGGGTTGTGCATTGTAAATCATAAAGTATAAAACAAATAATGGCAATTCATTTAGAAAAAATAATCAATTATGATACAGAAGATTCTAGAACAAAGGAGAAGTGTTTGTGTTTTGAGGTTTGTGCATTATGCTTAAGTTCAACCATGGAGTCTTCTAAATTGTACATGTGGCAGATCTGGTGGAATGTTGATGATATCCAACGGCCAGTAGTGCTCGGATTTGCCTATCTCTGCACTGTCGGATTAGCTTCATCCAGCGACCATCTTTCAAAGTTATTGGCACACTATATAGTTCTTGTGCCATAGTTGCATGTTTTGGAAAAAGCTACTAGTGGGTTGTACTATCTATTTAGGAATAGAAGATGTATACATGGAAGTTGTAGGGAAAGAGATGACATGGAGCATCTCAATTCCTATGAGTAGGGATTGGAAAAGAGATGTCATTTGGTTCACATCATAGGAACTTTTCTATTGAATCTAGAGATGACATGTATTTCAATTCATATGAGGAGGATTAGAAAGAGATGTAATTTGGTTCATATCATAGGACTTTTCTATTGAACATTACGCTAATGTTTATTTTCCTTTGAAATTAAGGGAGTATAGGAATCCATTCATATGAGCCAAGTGGCTCTAAAGCTATAGAAATGATATCATGGTTATTTCCTTTGAAATGTGGAGTATATGAATCTATTCCTATGAACCAATTGGCTCTAAAGGAAAAAATCCTATAAAAATCATATCATATAGAGTTCCTATGATATTCCTCGACACTAAAGGATGGTTGAAATTGCTGCGGGTGATACGATGGTCTTTCCTTGTAGACTCCTCACCCATCTTTATAGTTACCTCTCGAAGATGAATGAAATGATATATACAGGGTATTCTACATGTGCAATTTGGTACACGAAAACTCGGTAAAAGTTTGCGAGGTTCGAATTTTCAATAAAGCTATATGCACTGCATTTCGGAACGGAGGGAGCATACGGCAGTTGCTAACACTCATGTGGAAGATTTGTGTGTAGGAGAAGTGGCTGTTCTGTTAAATGACATGGAAAACTGACTGTCGGATGCAGATCTAATGGTTCTTACGCCGTTCGTCAGGAAAAGGCTTGTGGCAAATGTTTGTCGGATAATGATTTACGGACACATGCATTGCATTGATACGTGCCCCCCTCTCTCTCACGCACACGCACCCTCATGAGTCACGACTCTCTCGAGTCCTCTCACAGACTCGCACGTCGCACCCACCATCTATCTGTAGGTAGACGTCACACACATATGTGCTCTTCACACCCTACCCTCAGAACTTCTAAAAAACAAAAGACGTCGCGCACATTTTATTTTAGCTCACACGTCACACACTTATACTATTACTCTTGCGGCGAACGTTCTATGGGCATAGTATATTGTACTCTCACGAAGAGAAGCGGTGCACGCACGCACTAGTTCTCTCACACCCACTTGTGGGTACACGTAGGAGCACATTTTTTTGAAGCTGGTACAACAAAATCACTCCACTATATATAAAAGCAAGAGCCTTAGCACTTGCTTTACTAGGGTTCCTCTCGTTCACTCTCTTATGCTCTCCAGATCTAAGCAAGACATAGGTGGCCACACTCTCTCTCAGCTCACGGCTGGTCACAAATCCGGCCGGACAACCTCGATCGGGGCAAGAGTGTAGGTGCATCGTTCACGCTATCGTCGGGGCGAGGGAGGAGACCAACGGCTGCCCGCACTTCCTGATCGAAGGCTGTGTCATTCTCTCCGAGAGAGCGCCAGCTCGGGATGGCCTCCGACCCCTTCTTCCTCCCTGCGGTATTGTGGCCAAGATGCGGCCTCCCGACGCCATCTTTGCCACATGCCGACGACCCTGAGGTATATATTCCTTCGAAACTTGCCTTGCTCTACTGCCCTAGCTCCCTTTGTGTGGATCCTTTTCTACTTCCGTCTGCTATTCCAAAGCCACCTAGACTTCTACTATTATTAGAGGTAAAGCTAGTTCATATAGTTGACTCTAAGCGTTGGTTCAAATAGGGAAGAAAGTGGGAAAGTTGTAGCATGAATCTAGGACTTGGTTCTAAGAGGAAACGGGGGAAAGTAGTAGATACCTGCTATCCCTACGCCCATATCGCTACCGTTATTGTAAAATCACATGAAGCATTAAGCAATGCCACCTAATGTCACTATAAGTAATGGTCTAGTGCCGTCGATAAATTGAAGCAATGCCACCACCATTTTATGAAGTGCTTCCGTCTTGCTTTATTTCCCATGAATTGAGACTTATCAAATGGAAAAACGAATGTTTTTTAGATGAGCCCTATAAACCCTAGTGGGTACGTCCTCCGTAAAAACAGATTTTTCCAAAACTAAGTCGCTCCCTTTCATGAATTCTGTAGTATACTCCTCCGTCGACGCTCCCTTTCATGAATTCTGTACTTCCTGTCACCGACATGTGGGACATATAGCAACCGGGTCGATGTGTCAAGCACCAAATAACAATGCAGAACAGCAGGGGGGCGCACCCCACTCGTATCGGCCCAGTAGTAGTAATGAGCAATGAGACGTCAAATCACAATGCCGCACCTTCCCAGACGGACGAAGCAACCATTATTTCACACTTCGGTTCACCATCATCTCAAACCACGTAGTATTGCATCTGCCTCAAGAGGGACACGCGCATCGCTTTGGTACATCATGACACGTGGGACCACATGACAGGCCATGCTCCCCCGCCGATCGCTCGGTAAAATCACCTCATTTTTACTATACTTCCTCCGCATCGGTTTACTACATGGCATGCACGTCGTTCTAGGTTGAGAATTTAACTGGCTATATATGTGATGAACAGTACTCTAGCCTTTTAAAAAATGTATACTTTTGTACAGTAGTACTATCGTTGGATTGCGCCATGGAGCAAAAATTGAAACTAAAAAAAGGTGGTACATATAAAGAGCGCTCGTCGCCAAATTATGCATATAGTACTATTAAAAAAGCTAGTACGTGCTTAATTGGGGTGCTAAATTCTATTAAAGAAATACTAGTAGTATGTACATACTGAAGAGTTAAAGTAACGAGAAGAAACATAACATAGTTCTGCTGGGGGCTCAGCACAACACACCCCTCAAATTAAACTAAGCACACCTGAAATTAAACTATGCAACTAATCTAGTAGACACTGCATTAGAACCACCATGAGCAACGATACTGACACATTACTCACTCGGAGTCCTCGTCCACGTCCTCGACTTCGTCCTTGTCCCTCTTCCTCTTGGCCGATACTTCTTTGCTTGAACCGCACACTTGGCTCTTGCTCTTCATCCAACCCTTGTAGATATTGAAACAAAGGTAGCCATCCATTGCAGCGTAGTGGATGTGGTCTATATCTTGTACATTCCGCTGCCATGCATAACGATGAAATCTGTAATGAGGTTTCTCCAGTTTACGGTACGAAGGATGAACCATGGCTCCTGCCAGGGTGAGCATTGAAGGCTGGCGAGAGGGCAACAGCCGATTCTTTTGGAGGTCGAAGGGGTTGCCTACAACGAGGCCTATCCGACCCAGGACTTCTTTGTCATTCTTAAAGTCTACAGTAAGGAATTTTACTATTTTGTCCTTGTGGAAGTTCTTAAAATCCTGGCACTCAACGTCGACATGGCATATGTGGTAGACCAAGCAAACGTTATGTACGCAAACCTGGATCATGTCGGGCTTCTTGCTCTCTTCGTCCTTTAGATCCTTCTCTCGTCCCAGGACTGTGGTGTACTCAACATCTAGCCCCGCAACCCACTCATCATCTGAGTTTTCAAACATGCGTCTAAAGCGAGAAAGGCATCCTTTCACCGTCGTGGAAGAACAGGTGTAGATGATGTCGAACTCATCACCGGTGATGGTTCTAACCTTGTACTCACCGTCGATCATGGAGATTTGGGACGCCATGGATTTGGGAGGAGGGTTAGGATTAGTGGAACTGTCGTAATGTGGAAGGACGGGACGACTAGGAGCGAACCATCGTAGTATTGAAGGATGTGCGAGGACGAGTAGGAGCGAACTGCGAACATGTGAACGACAGGGTAGTGGCTTTCCATTCTCCCATGATACGGGCTTCCGAGAGCCCTTGGATCTGAGATCGAACGGTTGCATGGCGTGATTCTAGACCTATGGGTGAATATCCTATCCTGGAGGGTTATTCTGCAAATTTTCAGCAACTTAGCATGTGACCGTTTGATCTCATATCCAAGGGCTGCCAGCAGCCCATATCATGGTCACACCTACCACGACTGTCGCGTCGCTCGCGCGGTCGTGCCCTTGGAGATTTAACACGGTGCATTAGGCTATCTGATGTTGGCATGTCATACATAGTCATCACTTAGTCACTCATACTACAACAAGGTTGGCTATAAGGTTAGCTATAAGTGTATTTTTTACTTCTCTCTATCTCTTTCTTCGTACTCCCTCCGTCCCATAATATAAGAACGTTTTTAACACTAGTGTAGTGCCAAAAACGTTCTTATATTATGGGACACAGGAGTACTAGTATTTATTGCATTTGCCAAGGAGTGACCTCTTCCAATGAAATGGTGTGCTTATTAGTTTTTTGTTGCTAAGTTTGCTTCATTTAATTATCTATAGACTCAAAATTGTCTTTTCACCTAGGTACACGCGCTTAGCACCGTTTCTTCCTTGGGTCACCAAACTAGTCTCTCTCTTCTTGATTAACTTGCCACATCAGACTTTATGCCTATGTGGCAAGCTTAGCACCTGTAGGAGCAAGTAAGTACAATAGTGCGCTTTACATGGCATTTCTGCATATGTGGAGGAAAGAGAGGCAAGGAAAAAGTGGAGAAATGGGCTGTCATGCAAGAGCCAGCCTCTACTACATGGTGGAGCATTCGGAGAGGCACCTGTATGGAGGTGGTCAGGAATCGGGAGACTCACGCCGGTCGTAGCGCCGCAGTTAAAATGATAATGGCAAGTCAAATCACGGGCCCCACCTGTCCAGCAGTAACTCGCTGTCAAATCACACAACCCTATGTTTGCAGCAGCCTACTCCCTCATCTTCTCACGTCTATGTCGAACTGACTAGGCGGAATTGCCCCGCCTACCATGCAGGAAAAGCCCCGCCCTCGACCTTTAAATACAACTACATCCACTTAAGAATCCAATGATATACTTTTTGTGACATAGTAACTCATATTTAGTTAGTCAAATGGATGACCTAGAACTACATGCATGCCCTATAAACCGAGACGCCTAAAATAAAAAACCGAGACAGAGAGGGTAGTTCAACACGTATCTTTTTAGATCAATATAGTCGGGATTCACCAAGGAGCAAAACCAAGTGGTAGGCTGCTCCTGTCGTGTTGGCGTAGCAACTCAAGCAGGGTCAGTCCGCACACGAAATGGCGACACACTTAACATGACCCCTTTGGCCGACATGTGGCTCATCCACCAACTTGTTCCGCGTGCGATGCACCAAATTACAGTTCAGAACAGCGGTTGGAATTGGAGGCACCCCGGTCGTAGCACCGCAGTAGTAGAAAATGAGCGATGAGGGGTCAAATCACAAAGCCCCACCTTTCGCGCATTAAGCTGGACGGACGAAGCAAGCATCATTTCACTCTATGGCGCAAGAGCATAAAGAAAAGAGAAAACAATGATGCGTGTGGCAGCTACCTAGGGCACCCTAGGGTAGGGGTCTCTACTACAGATCCTTTTTTGAAAGCGCCTCCACTACAAATCGGCTTCTCCCTCGTCCTCTTGAAGAAAACCGATGATGAGTGCGGCGGTACGGTTTGTAGGAGTACTACGGAGTGCGGGGCCACGTCGTAGTAAATGGGTTCGAGTTGACACCTTAAATATGTGTGGGCCGCTTGATTTTACGGGAACGAGGCAACATTTTGGGTTCGGGGACCAGTGGAGATATAGTACATACAAAAAATTGTGGACGTAGGTTCGACCGAAAGGCAATGATGCATGGGCCCTGCATTTTGATATACCCAGGGCTGCATGAAATTTGCTATTCTACTCAAAACTAGTAAGGTACACATGTATTGAACGCATGAGATTTTGAAACCAAATTATGAATAAATACACACTATAGCATGTAAAGCTTTGAGTCATATATGCATGATGTAGATGTTCATTTAGTTCTTATAGTTCATCTCATTCAAAATCAATTAGTTTTATAAAAATGTTAAGATTCATGGGGTTGTGCATTGTAAATCATAAAGTAAAAAACAAATAATGGCAATTCATTTAGAAAAAAAATCAATTATGATACAGAAGATTCTAGAACAAAGGAGAAGTGCTTGTGTTTTGAGGTTTGTGCATTATGCTTAAGTTCAACCATGGAGTCTTCTAAATTGTACATGTGGCAGATCTGGTGGAATGTTGATGATATCCAACGGCCAGTAGTGCTCGGATTTGCCTATCTCTGCACTATCGGATTAGCTTCATCCAGCGACCATCTTTCAAAGTTATTGGCACACTATATAGTTCTTGTGCCATAGTTGCATGTTTTGGAAAAAAGCTACTAGTGGGTTGTACTATCTATTTAGGAATAGAAGATGTATACATGGAAGTTGTAGGAAAGAGATGACATGGAGCATCTCCATTCCTATGAGTAGGGATTGGAAAAGAGATGTCATTTGGTTCACATCATAGGAACTTTTCTATTGAATCTAGAGATGACATGTATCTCAATTCCTATGAGGAGGGATTAGAAAAAAGATGTAATTTGGTTCATATCATAGGAACTTTTCTATTGAATATATGCTAATGTTTATTTTCTTTGAAATTAAGGGAGTATAGGAATCCATTCATATGAACCAAGTGGCTCTAAAGCTATAGAAATGATATCATGTTTATTTCCTTTGAAATGTGGAGTATATGAATCTATTCCTATGAACCAATTGGCTCTAAAGGAAAAAGTCCTACAAAAATCATATCATATAGAGTTCCTATGATATTCCTCGACACTAAAGGATGGTTGAAATTGCTGCGGGTGATACGATGGTCTTTCTTTGTAGACTCCTCACCCATCTTTATAGTTACCTCTCGAAGATGAATGAAATGATATATACAGGGTATTCTACATGTGCAATTTGGTACACGAAAACTCGGTAAAAGTTTGCGAGGTTCGAATTTTCAATAAAGCTATATGCACTGCATTTCGGAACGGAGGGAGCATACGGCAGTTGCTAACACTCACATGGAAGATTTGTGTGCAGGAGGAGTGGTTGTTCTGTTAAATGACATGGCAAAACTGACACTGTCGGATGCCGATCCAACGGTTCTTACTGCGTTCGTCAGGAAATGGCTTGTGGCAAACATTTGTCGGATAATGATTTACGGACACATGCATTGCATTGATACGTGTCCCCCTCTCTCTCACACACACGCACCCTCATGAGTCATGACTCTCCTGAGTCCTCTCGCAGACTCGCACATCGCACCCATCGTCTATCTACAGGTAGACGTCACACACATATGTGCTCTTCACACCCTACCCTCAGAACTTCTAAAAAACAAAAGACGTCGCGCACATTTTATTTTAGCTCACATGTCACACACTTATA
Organism: Triticum aestivum; assembly: GCF_018294505.1. Classification (NCBI taxonomy): domain Eukaryota; kingdom Viridiplantae; phylum Streptophyta; class Magnoliopsida; order Poales; family Poaceae; genus Triticum; species Triticum aestivum. Next base: position 409,813,441 of record NC_057798.1, read on the forward strand.
CTATTACTCTTGCGGCGAACGTTCTTTGGGCATAGTATATTGTACTCTCACAAAGAGAAGTGGTGCACGCACGCACTAGTTCTCTCACACCCACTTGTGGGTACACGTAGGAGCGCATTTTTTTGAAGCTGGTACAACAAAATCACTCCACTATATATAAAAGCAGGAGCCTTAGCACTTGCTTTACTAGGGTTCCTCTCGTTCACTCTCTTATGCTCTCCAGATCTAAGCAAGACATAGGTGGCCACACTCTCTCTCAGCTCACGGCTGGTCACAAATCCGGCCGGACAACCTCGACCGGGGCAGGAGTGTAGGTGCATCGTTCACGCTGTCGTCGGCGGCGAGGGAGGAGACCAATGGCTTCCCGCACGTCCTGATCGGTGGCCGTGTCATTCTCTCCGAGAGAGCGCCAGCTCGGGAGGGCCTCCGACCCCTTCTTCCTCCCTGCGGTATTGTGGCCAAGATGCGGCCTCCCGACGCCGTATTTTCCACATGCCGACGACCCTTAGGTATATATTCCTTCGAAACTTGCCTTGCTCTACTTCCCTAGCTCCCTTCGTGTGGATCCTTTTCTACTTCCGTTCGCTGTTCCAAAGCCACCTAGACTTCTACTATTATTAGAGGTAAAGCTAGTTCATACAGTTGACTCTAAGCGTTGGTTCAAACAGGGAAGAAAGTGGGAAAGTTGTAGCATGAATCTAGGACTTGGTTCTAAGAGGAAACAGGGGAAAGTAGTAGATACCTGTTGTCCCTACGCCCATATCGCTACCGTTAATGTAAAATCACATGAAGCATAAAGCAATGCCACCTAATGTCACTATAAGTAATGGTCTAGTGCCGTCGATAAATTGAAGCAATGCCACCACCATTTTATGAAGTGCTTCCATCTTGCTTTATTTCCCATGAATTCTGTTTTTGCAATTACACTTAAATCTCACACCACTAACATTGCTTCATCCCAGTGGAACTGCAAAAATTAGATTGCACATTTACTGAACATGTGCTACTCTCATGACCTTAATACTAATGCTATTGTTCTGCATGTTAATCTAGTGGCATTGTTGATGTGATGTGATGCTACTTACTTAAGGACTCTTCATACTGTCAATCTAGTGCCAATTATAACACAATAGATGCTGCTGTTAATCATACGCCACTCCAAATATCTGTCACTGTTTAAATAACCGTATTTCGTATTAGCGCAAACAGGGATGTCTGTCTCCATACCGTTTCGGGATGTCTGTCTCCGTATCGTTTCTATCCGCGCAATCAAAAGAACACACCTCAATTTTAGTACAACTGTGCAAAATGAGATGGCTATCCCTTGTTGCCATCGTCTAACCTCACGTCTTCAAGGTATCCCTACATTAGTAGTAACTAAGGTAGAATGACCAACGCAATCTAAAATAAGCTGATTCATACGTTTTACTTTCTGATTGCAGTGCAGGGACGAGCAAAAACAACTGCATCCTAGTCCAGAATGCACTTTCTACCAGTTCATCCATGGACCGAGGACTAGCTGGCACGGCTGCACGGCGGTTTTTGGACAGGTGCACGGACAAGAGGCATTGTGGTCTGCTTATTTCTCCAAATAGCGGCGCTTAAATTTAGTGGAATGCACAAGAATTTCACCTGGTCAGTAAACTGCATGGTTCAGTTCAGCATTCCAGCTGAGACCACAATTATAATTGGTTATTCTGGAATGAGAGAACCTAACCCTGGATGGTGGCAACAAGAAAAAACTAGAGTGAACTCCAGGAAATTTAAGCCTGCCGGGAGGCCCTTTGCTCAGAGAAGCCTTGCTTGTTTTTTTTTTCTGATTTGTAAACCTTCTCACAACTTTGTCTTTTGCTGTGAACTAGTATATGTTTGTTATGTTCTATGAATCATTGAGATGTATAAAATTGCTTAACTTATGCTTTTCAAGTTTTTTATAAATACGAGTTTAATGTGAGTGTTCCACATGAGCGCTGGACTAGCGTGTGAACGTTTGTAATTTATTACATTATGGCCTCAATTAACTGCATGAACCACTGTAACAAGATACATAGTTGCTTATATGTCAGACAACAGATTGTTGATTGTTAGCTGGTCGATAGCCTAGTGTTGAAGCGAGCTGAGCCAATGTGCCGTGTTTTGCACAACTGCTTACAAGTGGGGTAGCACCAACAGTGTTTACAAGTACTTATGTACACATCGGCACACAGTTCTCAAACGAGTGCTCTATTTCATCAAAACACACACTGCTCGTATGATAAACCGTGACAACTTATGTCTTACCATACCATATTCATGAAAAAACTAGTGAGGACGCATCTGTTTCAGCAACAATTACGATGGTTCTCACATGATTCACGGACACACAAAAGTAGCAGCAGTTCCCATAGACAGATTCAAACAGAGTACTAGCCCCAGAGGGGTCGATAACAAGCAAGGTTTGGATCATTAGACACAATCCAAACTACTATTAAACACTAGCTGGGGCAACTATTTCATGCCTCGATCTAATTTGGGCTGGACACAAGATGGACCTTGCCATGAACATCATCGAGGATGTCCTGCAGCAGCTCAATCATGTGAACCTTCATGAAGACAACCTTGTGGCCTTGCCACTGATAAACTTGTTTGTGGAGGCATACCACGCCATCTTCCTGCGTAAGCTTGACAAGAACAGTATGCCTCACAAACAAAGGAGTAGCTTTGAACTTCTTGTGCTTCAGTACACCCTAGACAACACGCCTGACAACAGTGAGGCTGGAATACAACTCTTCATTGGTATAACCGCAAATGGCTTCCAGGATCCAACAGCCTAAGAACTCTGTTTTCCCAGTGCGTATATTCAGGTCATCTGCCTCATAGTGAGTGACATGTACAACCACACAATCCTTGTCTGCATCAGGGCTCTAATTGAAATAGAAACAAATTCTGAATTACTTTTCAGTATAAGAAACACAAGTTATTTAAACCACTATGTATAGCATAGCATCGAAGCTAATAAAATTTTGTATTATTAATCACCACATACTTAGATGAAAAACCACAATCGAGATCGACAAAGAAGAAAATCACCTTGGGCAGCTTACCTGGGGGGGGGACACATCCTCGAAGGGGGAAAACTGCTCCTGTAGTGACACGGGGGCTGTAACCTCAAACGGGGCGTTGACCATCTCAGTAGTGGCCGTGAGCCTATCTGGGGTGGGCTCGGTGGCTGCCTCCATTTTCTTGGAGCTCTTTGTCTCGTGGGGATCAGCCTCCCGCGTCTGCTCCAATATTGGCAGATCTTTGCCTGGTTCTCCTGGTCCATCATGAAACTGATGAATACTAGGATACCACTAAAAGGAAAACACAATCACAATGACAATGAAACAAAAAAAGAGCGAGGATCGGTTACTGCTTTGCAAAAGTTCTTTTTTTTCTCTGAACAAAAATATACCAACATCACTGATCCGCTTACCTTCCCTTCATTGGGAGAGAAGAACAGTGGCAGATGCGAGTGTTGCCTTTCTTGAAGACGGTGAGGGAGAAGGGGATTCAGTGAAGAGTGAAATGATGGTTGCTTCGTCCGTCAAACTTAGACTGTGGGGAGGTGGGGTTTTGTGATATGACGGCTCGTTACTGCCGCGCTACGACCGGGATGACTCTCCGCCTGCATACTGCCTTCTAATTTTGTGGATGGCATTTGGGCCTGCGCACTACATGGCCCACATGTCGGTGAACAAAAGTATAATGGCATTCAGTAGAGGGAGACGTTTCAATGACCTAGGAGGAGCCAGAAGTGGTAGAGTGTCTCCACTGTACTAGTAGTTATTGTTTTTCTGGGTAGCTGTAGAGTGTCTCCACTGTACTAGTAGTAACTGTTTCTCTGGGCCCAAGACAAAACAGCCCATTCACACTAGTAAATAGTAAAATCAATTCAAAAGCCCATATATTTACTAAATGAGAGGCGCTACCCACACACAGCACACCCCCCCCCCCCAAAAAAAAACCTGGGTGCCCTTCTTCGTCCTCGCTCCCACCCACCTCACGCCAGCTCGCTCCACTCTAACCCCCAAATTCCTCACCTCACTCCTACAGAAAACCCCAGCTCCCCTTCTTCCTCACTCCTACAGAAAACCCCCAGCTCCACTTCTTCTTCGCTTGCACTACAACTAGGCTCGGCATTTGTTACTCTGCTCAAATCCGTGAGCGCGATGCGACGCCCTCGAGGAAAATGGAGTCGGCTGACCCCAGCGCCAAGAAGATGAGGCTCCCGCCAGCAGCGACGCCTGTTGTAGATCCCGCACCCGGCAGCGCGGGGAGAAGCGACGACCCCGCCCCCACCGGATCCCAGGAACCCGTAGAATCTCGGGTGGACCGCATCAGCGATCTCCCGGATGCCGTCCTTGGGGAGATCATCTCGCTTCTCCCCACCAAGAATTGCTGCCGCACCCAAGTCCTGTCAATTCGGTGGCGCCCTCTATGGCGCGCCGTGCCCCTTAATCTCGACTGTCCTTAGCTATCTCTCTTCAATGATTTTGAAATCTCAGAGCCATCATCTCCTCCCACCAGGGCTCCGTTCAAAGCCTCTACATCCCGTCATGCTACCTGAGCAAGCATACCATGCCCTGCACGGTGGACGCCTGGCTGAAATCCCCTAAATTCACAGAACTACAGGTGCTTCAGTTCTACTATTCCCCTGGAAATCACATACCACATACCGAACGCCATGAACTTGTGCCCTCAGCACCGATGTCCATCTCACGGTTTTCCTCCTCTCTCCACACCGCCACCTTTGCACTGTGCTACCTACCAGACAATCTGGTACTAAACCTTCGACTCCCATTTCTCAAGAAACTTCCACTTGTATGGGTTCGTATATCGGAGGCCTCATTGCACAACATCATCCACTAAAGTTGCGCTGCGCTGGAGTGCTTGGTGCTTGTTTTCACAGTTAGAATCGGTTGTCTTCAAATAAACTCGCCTAACCTTATAAGAATTGGAATTTCTTTTGACGGAAGGCAGCTCATCATCCAAGATGCCCCTTCACTTCAAAGGTTGATCCTTGATTCTAGTTATTCACCGTTGCAAATAACCGTCCTCTCTGCGCCTAAACTGGAGACCTTGGGTGTAATACATGATCTCTGTGCTCATTTCAATATGGTGTTTGACTCCACAGTTCTTCAGGTACTTTATATTATCATCTACACTTGTAACCATAAGCTGCATTTTAAATTTCTGTGCATAAGTTATATATCATATTGGAGTACACATTTTGTACTAATATTATGTTCTATGCTCAATGAAGAGTTTCTCCATGGATGGCCTATCAATGGTGCTGGATTCTGTCAAGATCTTATATATCCAAATGAATAGTTTTGATCTGAACAAGATTATTGGCTTGCTGCAATGCTTTCCATGTATGGAGAAGTTGTATATAAAGGTGATAATTTCACGCACATTGGAAGCCCGCATACAGTGTACTAGAATTAACCGTTCAGCTGTTGCTCTTTCGACACTCTTCTTTTAGACCTTAACTATTTTCAATCTTCATGTCTATTTAGGCAACATGACGGGGTAAGAAAGTTATAACCAATCGGTGGATTCGTAAGCATCAGGATTTCTCACTTCTCATGAGATTCGATTGAAGACAATAATGCTAGAACGATATGTAGCCAACCGTGCAAACACTAGATTTGTCACATTCTTCGTGCTAAACGCGACGTTACTATTGTCCATCAGGCTTAAGTTTATCAGCAGCATGGTTTTGATGGATGGGTATGTCGAAGAGCAAAAAAAGGAGTTTCAGGTGGGCAAAAGAGATTCTGAACGTGTCGGGCTTCTATTTACAACATATTGTGGTCATAATCCATTAAATTTTACGACCCAGGATGTTCATTCTATGGACCAGACCGATCCATTTGACTATGACTGCCGAAAACAGTGCTGGAGTTAGATGTTGTTGCCCTTTTCAATCTGGGTTTTTTTGTAAACCTGATGAACAATTAACCCTCGTGCTTTTGTACAGTTTATAAGATGGAGTTAGATGTTCCTGCCCTTTTCAACTCGGTTGTGACTGTCATATTTTCTTTGAAACAAGGCAAATGGCTTGCCATTCGTTTAATTTAGAGTGAAATATTGTAAAAAATCCCAACCAAGGGAAATAACATCACGCTCGCTGGCTGCTTGAGCTCACTGTGCATTATAGAAGCCAAGTGATTAGCCCCCACCAGCACCCACAAACTTATTTTGAACTAGCACATCAAATGGACTGTAAATTTTCATAGGAAAGGCTGCATGACCGTGACAGATTTGGATTCTGACATTTGGGACCCGCGAGGAAATAGCCTATCCAAGGTGGTGTCGATTTACTAGCCAGTCAACAAACAAGTCTTCCTACCAGCCGTTGGATTGACATCCAACATCTGTCGTGTATCTTCTATCTCTTGTCTTCTTCTTCCTCCAGCCGCCCAAACCAAACCACCCGTCAGCTCCGCCTGCTCCTGCCTCCCATGGCTGGTTGTGCCTTCGCCACCCTACCGTACGTACCCTCCAACGTTGGCCAGTCCCTCTCTCTATTCCCCCACACGTCCTGTTATTCTCCAGCGACGTCAGCCCCAACACGCACCCGCGCCCGAACCAGTCAACCCTCGTACTCCCCTCAACCTGTGACTGGACCGGCGCATCTTCCACGGCTCCTGTTCGTTCTGTCTGAGGTCTCGTCGTCGTCCTCCGCCTTGCGGCCTTGGTTCGCTCGCCGTGCGCGGTGCGCCACCCTCTTGCGTTGTCAACGTCGTCAACAACTGAGAGGAACAAGGAGATGACTGTACGTGGAGAGGATGACAGTAGGGACCCACCAGCGTCATGGCAGTATGCAAGCAAGTGCCTCTATATTACAAGCCCAAAAATATGGTTCCTCCTAATGGTTGGACATTTGGGGCTCACGCCATTGTCAACATAGTCAATAAACGAGAGAATTACACTACGAGCGGCTGACACCACGGACCCAGCAGGTCGCGCAGTTTTTTTTGGAACAAGCAGTTGTTATTTACTAGTTTTAGCGATGGATCAGGGTAACAACGGGCCTGTGCGGGGGCTGTGGCCCGTCTAGCCAGGGTTTTATTTATGTTTACCACATCATGAGCTCAGTTGTGTTTTTTTCTTGCTGAAAATGGCTAGCCCAGTTCAGTTTTATTTAAACAAATACCCAAACAAGGCCTACTTGCAAATCTTTTAAGACATGGAGAGTTTCATTCGGTTTGCCCAGAAATGGGTTGTACATTTTTAAAACACATCAAATCGGGAATTAGTTTCAATTTTTTTTTTCATTACAGGATTTTAAATTCCATTGATTTTTATGCGTGGACAATTATTTGGATTTTATATTTATATAAATTATTTTTCAAAATAGTTTGAATGTGAATCGATATTTTTGGATTAAAAATAGTTGACCGCACCGAAATATGCAAAATTTCATATACTTTTTAGCCGTGGCCACAATATGGGGTGTAATGCTAACAAAAAGAAGATGGGCTCCAAAAAAATTCTTAAGAATTAGCAAATGGGCTGTACATTATTAGAAATAATGGCAGATGGGTTGTATGACAGATTTGAGGCTGACTTGTGCGCCTACTACAGGTTGACGCGTATGCTTTCATAAAAAAAAGGTTGACGCACACGCAACGCCCTGTCAACTTAGTCAACACATGAGAGCAGTGACTGTTGGATGTCCATCCAACGGCTATCGTGCTTCTTCAATCTATGCTCTTCATGCTCCAGCCGCTCAAACAAGCGCCGGCGGGACTGCCTGTTCCCTCCTCCCGCGGCCGGCTATGTTGCCGCATAGGCCTCACGGCCCCACCATACTCCCATCACTGGCCTAGCCATCCCTCTACTCACCCACACATGCTGTTATTCTCCGGGGACGACAGACGAACCAGTAAACCATTGTACTCCTCCACGTGGGAAACAACTGCCGAGATTCCCAGGCTCCGTGTCATTCCCTTCCCAGGCCTCCTCGTCGTCCACCGCCCTGGTGCTCTCGGCGCGTCCTGGTCAACGTGGTCAATGAATGACATCCATCGGGAGTGGACTGTACGTGGAGAGGGTGACAGATGGGTCCACGGCCGCATGCAAGGAAATGCCTCCTTATTACGCGCAAAATAATGATTCCTCCACCTAAAAGCTAGGACCCATAGGAAGGGCCTCTGTATTTTGCGAAAAAACATTCCCCCCGCTGACAGGTCGGACCCACCAGCTATATCTTCGCACGCAAGGAAGTGCCTGCTTATTACGCCCCAAAAAAAATTAATATCCCTGCTAGCTGGGACCCACCATATTGTTGGGCTGACTTGTGGGCCTACTAAGTTGATGGGGACGGAGGGCTTTGTCAACTTAGTCAATACTCCAGTGACCGTATGATGTCCATCCAACGGCCATAGTGCTTCTTCAACCTCTGGTATTCTTGCTCCAGCCGCCCAAAGCAGCGCCGGTCGTACCGCCTGCTCCTGCCTCCACTCACCCACACCCCCTGTTATTCTGTGGCGACGGCAGCCTCACACCGTAGCCGAACCAGTGAATGCTCGTACTCCTCTCTGCGTGGGCATCCACTGCCGCGTCTTCCCCGGCTCTGCCGCGTCCCCTTCCTAGGCCTCGCCATCGTCCACCGCCATGGTGCTCTCGGCATGGCGTGGTCAATGTGGTCAACGACCGACTTCCATCGGAAGAGTACTGTACGTGGAGAGGCTGGCAGCTGGATCCACAGCAGCCGCAAGGAAGTGCCTCCTTATTACGTGGAAAATAATTATTCCTCCAGCTGACAGCGGGGACCCACCAGACGGGCCACCAGTATTTTGCAAAAAAAAACGTTTCCACGTGACTGCTGGGACCCACCGGACGGGCCACCGTATTTCGCAAAAAAAAAGTTCCCCCTGCTGTCAGCTCGAACCCACCGGAAGTGCCTCCTTATTACGCACAAAAAATGAATACTCCCCCGGCTAGCTGGGACCCACCTTGGTGGGAGGCTGACCTATGGGCCTACTAAGTTGACGGGGACGAAGGGCTTTGTCAACTTAGTCAATATGAACAATTCTAGCTCCATTGACCGTACGATGTCCATCCAACGGTCGTAGTACTTCTTCAACCTCTGATCTTCTTGCTCCAGCCGCCCAAAGCAGCGCCGGTCGTGCCGCATGCTCCTGCCTCCCATGGCCGGATGTGCTGCCGCGGAGGCCTCACCGCCCCTACTATTCCCACCGCTGGCCAGGCCCTGCGGCGACGGCAGCCTCACACCACAGCCGAACCAGTGAACCCTCGTACTCCTCTCCGCGCGGGCTTCCACTGCCGCATCTTCCCTGACTCCGCATCGTCCCCTTCCTAGGCCTCGCTGTCGTCCACCGCCGTGGTGCTCTCCGCGTGGCGTGGTCAACGTGGTCAAGGAACGACTTCCATCGGAAGAGTACTTTACGTGGAAAGGCTGACAGCTGGGTCCATGGCCACATCCCAGTTTTTTTGTGATTTGCCAAGTAAGTCGGTTTGTCAGGCCTGCTGGGCTGCAAATCTTTCAAGAAGAGGAGAGCTTTCATTTGGCTGGCCGATAAAATGGCCCATCAGTAATGAGAAATGGGTTGTACATTAACACATCAAACCGGCAATTAGTTTCAAATTTCTTTTTTTCATTTTGAGATTTTAAATTACATTTATTTTTATGCGTGGAGAATTGTTGGATTTTATGTTGATATACATTTATTTTTAAAATCAGTTCGAACGTGAGTCGAAATTTCGGGATTAAAAACAGTTCGGACCGCACTGAAATATGCAAACTTTCGTATAATTTTTTAACCGTGGCCACAATATGGGCTGTAATGCTAACAAAAAGAATATGGGCTCCAAAAAAACCCTTAAGAATTAGCAAATGGGCTGTAAATTATTAAAAATAATGGCAGATGGACTGTATGCTGTTTTCCACAGATTTGAGGCTTTCCTAAAAAAAAGGTTGACGCACAAGCAGTGACTGTTGGATGTCCATCCAACGGCCGTCATGCTTCTTCAATTTCTGCTCTTCCAGCTCCAACCGCTCAAACAAGCGCCGGCGGGACTGCCTGCTCCCTCCTCCCCGTGGCCGACAGTGCTGCCGCGCAGGCCTCACCGCCCCATCATACTCCCATTGCTGGCCTAGCCATCCCTCTACTCACCCACACCTGCTGTTATTCTCCAGTGACGGCAGACGAACCAGTAAACCCTCGTATAGTCGTACTCCCCTCCGCGTGGGAAACAACTGCCGAGTCTTCCCTGCCTCCGTGTCGTTCCCTTCCTAGGCCTCGCCGTCGTCCACCGCCCTGGTGCTCTCGGCGCAGCCTGGTCAACATGGTCAGCGACTGACATGCATCTGAAGTGGAATTGTACGTGGAGAGGCCGACAGCTGGGTCCACGGCCACACGCAAGAAAATGCCTCCTTATTACGCGCAAAATAATGATTCCTCAACCTGACATCAGGGATCCACCGAAAGGGCCTCTGTATTTCACGAAAATGACGTTACCACCACTAACAGCTCGGCCCCACCAGCTATATCTTCGCACGCAAGGAAGTGCCTCCTTATTACGCACAAAAAAATGAATACTCCCCCTATTAGCTGGGACCCAGTATGTGGCAGGCTGACTTGTGGGCCTACTAAGTTGACGGGGACGGAGGGCTTTGTCAACTTAGTCAATATGCATGATTCTAGCTCCAGTGACTGTACGATGTCCATCCAACGGCCGTAGTGCTTCTTCAACCTCTGGTCTTCTTGCTCCAGCCGCCCAAACCAGCGGCGGTCATGCCTCGTGCTCCTACCTCTCGTGGCTGGCTGTGATGCGACGGAGGTCGCACCACCCCTACTACTCCCACCACCGGTCAGGCCATCCCTCTACTCACCCACACCTCCTGTTATTCTACGGCGACGGCAGCCTCACACCGCAGCCGAACCAGTGAACCCTCATACTCCTCTTCGCGTGGGCATCCACTGCTGCGTCTTCCCTAGCTCCACCCTTCCTAGGCCTCACCGTCGTCCACCGCCGTGGTGCTCTCGGTGCGGCGTGGTCAATTTGGTCAACGACTGACTTCCATCATAAGAGTACTGTACGTGGCGAGGCTGGCAGGTAGGTCCACGGCAGCCGCAAGGAAGTGCCTCCTTATTACGCGCAAAATAATTATTCCTCCACCTGACAGTGGGGACCCATCGGACGGGCCACCGTATTTCGCGAAAAAAACATTTCCCCCTGACTGCTCGGACCCACCAGCTACATCTTCGCACTCAAGAAAGTGCCTGACAGTCGGGACCCACCTTGTCGAAGCGTACGTAGCATTGTCATTCTGGTCGCAAACGTGTACGTACATATATACTGGTGGATGTAGAGGCGCGCACGTGTCGATGTAGAGGCGCGCACGTGTCGTAGTAGAGTCGCGCACGTAGCATGTACACGTATGTACAACGTCCAGGGTGCAAGAAAGAAAATATGGCCACGTATGTGTACATACGGGCGGGGTCTCGAACGCCTACTCACGCATACGTACGGCCAGGGCTCGTGTACATGGCTGGGTCGAAACGAGAAACAGCGTCGTTGTCGTGTTCATGGGGAGGCAACGGGATGCATCATGTTCATGGGGAGGCAACAGAATGCGTCGTGTTCATGGGGAGGCAACGAAATGCGTCGTGTTCATCGGGAGGCAACGGAACGCGTGGGAGCCAACCGGCTGGGTCGGAACGGAATGCGTGGGCGTGTTCATCGGGAGGGCTTGGACGGAACAGGAGATGGAAACGAGGACTGGAGTACCGCAGAACAGAGGAAACGACCTTGTGTTCGACCGGCCACGTTCGAAACAGGATCCTGTTCATCGGGAGGGGTCTGGCGTACCGCAAAACGGAGGAAACGGACCTCCTATGGTCGAAATGGGAGTCTTGTTGATCGGGAGGGGTGCGGCATACCGCAAAATGGACGAAACAGACTTGTGTTGGAGCGCTACGGTCGAAACGGGGGTCCTGTTGATTGGGAGGGGTGTGGCGTTCCGCAAAACGGATGAAACGGACTTGTGTTTGAGCGCTACGATCGAAATGGGAGTCATGTTCATCGGGAGGGGTGTGGCGTACCGCAAAACGGGACTCCACGGAATACTGTTCATCTCCATCGTCGACCTCCTCCAGCCTCCACGGGCTACCGTCGACCTCCTCCAGCCTCCACTGTGCACTACTCCACCGGCTACTGTTCAACCACCCCTCCACGGGTACCTCTCCACCGCTACTGTTCATCCAGCCCTCCACGGGGTCATCCTGTTCATCCAGAGGCAACGCCACGGGGTCCTGCATCCACCCCCACCACTCACTGTTCATCCACCCCCCCAACGCTCACTGTTCATCCAGAGAGGCAGCATCGATCGGCTTCAGTTAGCAGCAGTAGAGAAGGAATCGCTCGATCGGGTTCAGTTAACAGCCATCAATCGATCGCTCGGGTTCAGTAACGCGTAGCCTGCAGTGCAATCGCTCGGGTTCAATTAGAGCCCAACGCCTCGCTCGGGTTCAGTTAGAGCCAACGCCTCGCACACACGCGCGTACGTGTCTGAGAGAAACACACATCGCTCGGCCCCTGACCTCCCACCGTAACCGGGAACTCCCCGAAATTTTCCTTGCCCTTGCTTCTACCACGGTTTTTTCCGTCATGGACGGCCCAAAGAATGTCATGCAGCTGCATCTCCGGCCCGCCCAGGACGAAAAGCCCATTTTCTGTCATGATTTTTTGTCATAGAAGTAGGAGCCCACCACATCTATGATGATGCCGGGTTTTGTCACAATTATTGTCATAGAAGTGTCATATGTATGACAGAAAAAAGTTTCATTCGGCCCAAAATGTCATGGATGTGTCTTTTTTTTGTAGTGCTATCAAGACACTAACATTTTGGATATGTGATCCGAGTAGGCCTTTGGACTTTTGTGGGCACTGACAACCACGCGGGAATAAGTATGGGCACTCTGCGTCATATGTATCAGCCGAAAGTTCTTCGGACGTCAGCGATGGAGCGGCACACGCCCGAGTGGCTCGCATAAGCACCCGCCTTGTATAAGGAGGTTGCTAGGACTAGTCCTGGCCGTCGATGCAACATGCAGGAGTGTGATAACCCGCAAGTATACGAGATCAATTGTAGCCTCTTTTGATAAGTAAGAGTGTCGAACCCAACAAGGAGCTAAAGGTAGAACAAATATTCCCTCAAGTTTTATCGACCACCGATACAACTCTACGCATGCTTAGCGGTCGCTTTACCTAGAACAAGTATGAAACTAGAAGTACTTTGTAGGTATGATAGGATAGGTTTGCAAGAATATAAAGAACGCGTAAATAAAAAGTAGGGGCTGTTTAGATAAAGAAGCAATAAAGTAAATATAGCAAAGGTTGAAAAATGGTGGTAGGAGTTGTGAAATTGTCCCTAAGCAATTGACTACGTTACTAGACCGGTAATCACTATTGCAATTCTATTTGAGGGAGAGGCATAAGCTAACATACTTTCTCTTCTTGGATCATATGCACTTATGATTGGAACTCTAGCAAGCATCCGCAACTACTAAAGATCAATAAGGTAAAACCCAACCATAGCATTAAAGTATCAAGTCCCCTTTATCCCATACGCAAACAACCTACTTACTCGGGTCTGTGCTTCTGTCACTCACGCCACCCACCATAAGCAAATCATGAACATATTGCAAACCCTACAACGGGAATCCCTCACGCTTGCGCGACACGGAGGGCACAATAGGACAACACCAATAATAAAACATGCAACTCAAACCAATCACTGATAGGACAACGGAAATCTAGTCAGACATCATAGGATGGCAACACATCATTGGATAATAATATGAAGCATAAAACACCATGTTCAAGTAGAGGGTACAACGGGTTACGCGATAGTGGACCACTGAATATAGATGGGGCAAGGTGATGGAGATGTTGGTGAAGATGGCGGAGGTGTTGGTGAAGATCGCAGTGATGATGATGGCCCCCGGCAGCGTTCCGGCACCACCAGAAGCAAGTGGGAGAGGGCCCGCCTTATTCTTCTTCTTCCTTGACATCCTCCCTAGATGGAAGAAGGGTTTCCCCTCTGGTCCTTGGCTCCCATGGCGTGGGAGGGGCGAGAGCCCCTCCGAGATTGGACCTATCTCTCTGTTTCTGTGTTCTCTGATTCTGCCCCTTCATCATTTCCTTTATATCTGGAGATCCGTACCTCCGATTGGGGTGAATCTTTAGCCCTGATCTTTCTCATAAAATTAGCTTTCTTGCGGCAAAAGAAGAGCATCAACCGCCTTATGGGGGGCCCAAGAGAGTCCAAGGCGCACCTACCTCCCTGGGGCGCGCCCCCTATCTCCTGTCCCCCTTGGGCACTGTCTCGTGTCGATTTTACTTCGCAAAAATCACAAATATTCCAAAATAATTCTCCGTCCATTTTTATCCCGCTTGGACTCCGATTGATATGGGGTTTCTGCGAAACATACATGCAACATACATGAACTGGCACTGGGCACTGGTTCAATATGTTAGTCCCAAAAAATAGTATAAAAAGTTGCCAAAAATATATGAAAGTTGTAGAATATTGGCATGGAAAAATCAAAAGTTATAGATACGACGGAGACGTACCAGCATCCCCAAGCTTAATTCCTGCTCGTCCTCGAGTAGGTAAATGATAAAAAAAAATTGATGTGCAATGCTACCTAGCATAATCTTGATCATATGTCTAATCATGGCATGAATATTAAGACACGAGTGATTCAAAAGAAATAATCTATCATTTGACATAAAAACAATAATACTTCGAGCGTACTAATAAAGCAATCGTGTCTTTACAAAACAACATGGCCAAAGAAAGTTATCCCTACACAATCATATAGTCTGGCTGTTGCTCTATCTTCATCACACAAAGTATTTAATCATGCACAACCCCGATGACAAGCCAAGCAATTGTTTCATATTTTAATAATCTCAAACTTTTTTAACTTACACGCAATACATGAGCATGAGCCATGGATATAGCACTATAGGTGGAATAGAATATAATGGTGGAGGTTATGTGGAGAAGACAAAAAGGGAGAAAGTCTCACATCGACGCGGCTAATCAACATGCTATGGATATGCCCATCAACTGATGTCAGTGCGAGGAGTATGGATTGCCATGCAACAGATGCACTAAGAGCTATAAGTGTATGAAAGCTCAAACTGAAACTAAGTGGGTGTGCATCCAACTTGCTTGCTCATGAAGACCTCGGGCATTTGAGGAAGCCCATCATCGGAATATACAGGCCAAGTTCTATAATGAAAATTCCCACTAGTATATGAAAGTGAAAGCATAGGAGACTCTCTCTATGAAGAACATGGTGCTATTCTGAAGCACAAGTGTGGTAAAAGGATAATAACATTGCCCCTTCTTTCTTTTTCTCTCATTTTTTATTTTCTTCTTTTTTTCCTTTTTTTTGAATAGGCTTCTTTGGCCTCTCTCTTTTTTTATTTAGGCTTCGTTGGCCTCTCCCTTTTTTTATTAAATCCGGAGTCTCATCCCGACTTGTGCGGGAATCATAGTCTCCATCATCCTTTCCTCACTAGGGCAATGCTCTAATAATGATGATCATCACACTTTTATTTACTTACAACTCAATGTTACAACTCGATATCTAGAACAAAGATATGACTCTATATGAATGCCTCCGGCGGTGTATCGAGATGTGCAATGATCTAGCGTAGCAATGACATCAAAAAACGGACAAGCCATGAAAACATCATGCTAACTATCTTACGATCATGCAAAGCAATATGACAATGAATGCTCAAGTCATGTATATGATGATGATGGAAGTTGCATGGCAATATATCTTGGAATGGCTATGGAAATGCCATGATAGGTAGGTATGGTGGCTGTTTTGAGGAAGGCATATGGTGGGTGTATGGTACCGGTGAAAGTTGCGCGGCACAAGAGAGGCTAGCAATGGTGGAAGGGTGAGAGTGCGTATAATCCATGGACTCAGCATTAATCATAAATAACTCATATACTTATTGCAAAAATCTACAAGCCATTGAAAACAAAGTACTATGCTCATGCTCCTAGGGGGATAGATTGGTAGGAAAAGACCATCGCTCGTCCCCGACCGCCACTCATAAGGAAGACAATCAATAAATAAAATTGTGCTCCAACTTCATCACAAAGCGGTTCACCATACGTGCATGCTACGGGAATCACAAACCTCAACACACAGTCACCCACTAGCATGACTCTAATATCACCACCTTTATATTGCAAAATTATTGCAAGGAATCAAACATATCATATTCAGCGATCTACAAGTTTTATGTAGGATTTTATGACTAACCATGTGAATGACCAATTCCTGCCATCTCTCTAAATAGATATAAGTGAAGGAAGGGAGTTTAATTCTTTGTACAAAAGATATGCCCATGCTCTAACAAATATAAGTGAAGCAAAAGAGCATTCTATAAATCAACCAAGGACTATCTCATACCAGCATGGTGCATAAAAGAAAAGTGAAAAGTAAATGCAAAAGACGCTCCAAGATTGCACATATCGCATGAACGAAATGAATCCGAAAACATACCGGTACTTGTTGAAGAAAGAGGGGATGCCTTCCTGGGCATCCCCAAGCTTAGGATTTTGGCTATTCTTGAATATCTTGGGGTGCCATGGGCATCCCCAAGCTTAGTCTCTTGCCACTCCTTATTCCATAGTCCATCAAATCTTTACCCAAAACTTGAAAACTTCACAACACAAAACTCAACAGGAAATCTCATAAGCTCTGTTAGTGAAAGAAAGCAAAACCACCACATAATGTACTGTAATGAACTCATTCTTTATTTATATTGGTGTTAAACCTACTGTATTTGAAGTTCTCTATGGTCCATACCACTTAATACTAGCCATAGATGCATGAAAATAAGCAAACAACACACGAAAAACAGAATCTGTCAAAAACAGAACAGTCTGTAGCAATCTATAGCCCACGAATACTTATGGAACTCTAAAAATCCTACCTTAATAGGAAGTCCTGGGAAATTTATCTTTTGATCTACAGCAAAAAGAATCAACGCAAAAGCATGTTTCTGTGATAAAACAAAACTAATTTTGTGCGTGCAGAGTTTCTGTTTTTCAGCAGAATCAAATTAACTATCACCATAGGTTATCCTATAGGTTCTACTTGGCACAAACACTAATTAAAATATAAAAACACATCTAAACAGAAGGTAGATGCAAAATTTATTATTAAACAGAAACAAAAAACAAAAAACATAAATAAAATTGGGTTGCCTCCAAACTAGCGTTATCGTTTAACGCCCCTAGCTAGGCACAAAAGCGAGGATAGATCTAAGTAGTGCCATCTTTGGCACTCAATTCATAAGTAGCCCGCATGATAGATTCATAAGGTAATTTAATTTTCTTTCTTGGAAAGTGCTCCACGCCTTTCCTTAATGGAAATTGGAATCTAATATTCCCTTCCTTCATATCAATAATCGCGTCAATCGTTCTAAGGAAAGGTCTACCAAGAATAATAGGGCAAGAAAGATTGCAATCTATATCAAGAACGATAAAATCTACGTGCACCAAATTTCTATTTGCAACAATGAGAACATCATTGATCCTTCCCATTGGCTTTTTAATGGTGGAATCCACAAGGTGCAAATTTAAAGAGCAATCATCAAGATCATGGAAACCTAGAATATCACATAAAGTTTTCAGAATCGTGGAAACACTAGCACCCAAATCACATAAAGCAAAACACTCATGATCTTTAATTTTAATCTTTATAGTAGGTTCCCAGTCATCATTAAGTTTTCTAG
The DNA here is from genome assembly GCF_018294505.1 of Triticum aestivum. NCBI lineage: Eukaryota > Viridiplantae > Streptophyta > Magnoliopsida > Poales > Poaceae > Triticum > Triticum aestivum. Next base: position 409,831,276 of record NC_057798.1, read on the forward strand.
GTATAGAAACTTCCAAATTAAGTTTTTCATCATAAGATTGTATCAAGGCATCAACAATATGTTTGGTAAAAGCTTTATTTTGACTATAAGCACGAGGAGAATTCACAACGGATTGCAACAAGGAAATACAACCTTCTAAAGAATAATTATCATAATCAAATTCCTTGAAATCCAAAATAGTGGGTTCAATGTTATTTAAAGTCTTGACCTCTCCAATCCCACTTTTACCAAATTTAGCATCAAGATCTAAAAACTCCAAATTATTGGGACGCCTTTTAACTAAAGTTGACTCATCTCCAGTCCCATCATTATTAAGATTCATATTGAAAAACAAAGATCTAATAGGGGACACATCAATAACTTTAAGATCTTCATCATTATTTTCATGGAAACTAGAAGAACATGCCTTTACAAAGCAATCTTTCTTAGCATGCAATCTAGCGGTTCTTTCTTTGCACTCATCAATGGACACTCTCATTGCTTTGAGAGACTCATTGATATCATTCTTAGGAGAAGTAGATCTAGGTTTCAAAGAATCAACATCAAGCGAGAGTCTATCAATGTTCCTAGCCAAATCATCAACTTTGAGCAATTTTTCTTCAAGCAAGGCATTAAAATTCTTTTGAGAGATCATAAATTCTTTCACACTATTCTCAAAATCAGAAGGCATCTTATTAAAATTACCATAAGAATTATTGTAGAAATTTCCATAATTATTAGAGTAATTACTAGGGAACGGTCTAGGATTAAAGTTTCCTCTATAAACATTGTTTCCAAAACTATTCCTACCAACAAAATTCACATCCATATATTCATTATTATTCTCAATCAAAGTAGACAAATGCATATCATTGGGATCAATAGGAGCACTCTTAGTAGCAAACCATTTCATAAGTTCATCCATCTTCCCAATCAAAACATTAATTTCTTCTATAGCATGCACTTTTTTACTAGTAGATCTTTCGGTGTGCCATTGAGAATAATTGGCCATAATATTATCAAGGAGTTTTATAGCATCTCCTAAAGTGATTTCCATAAACGTGCCTCCCGCGGTCGAATCTAAAAGATTCCAAGAAGCAAAATTCTATCCGGCATAAAATTTTTGTATGATCATCCAAGGGCAATTGCGAATCATCAATTTCATTCTTTCCCAAGATTGGGAAACATGCTCATGATCAAGTTATTTAAAATTCATAATATCATTCCTAAGAGTGATGATCTTAGCGGGAGGAAAATACTTAGAGATAAAAGCATCTTTGCACTTGTTCCAAGAATCAATATTATTTTTAGGCAAAGACGAAAACCAAACTTTAGCACGATCGCTAAGGGAAATCAGAAATAACTTCAATTTAACAATATCATTATCCGTATCTTTCTTCTTTTGCATATCACACAAATTAACAAAGTTGTTTAGGTGAGTAGCGGCATCTTCACTAGGAAGGCCGGCGAATTGATCTTTCATAACAAGATTCAGCAAAGCAGTATTGATTTCACAAGACTCAACATCATTAAGAGGAGCAATCAGAGTACTAAGGAAATCATTATTATTGGTATTGGAGAAATCACACAATTTGGTATTATGTTGCGCCATGGCGACAATTAATCCGCACACAAGCAAACAGAAAAAGGCAAGCGAAAGAGAGAGGAGATTGGGAAAGAGAGGGCGAATAAAACGGCAAGGGTGAACTGGGGGAGAGGAAAACGAGAGGCAAATGACAAATAATGTAAATGCGAGGGAGATGAGTTTGTGATGAGTACTTGGTATGTCTTGACTTGAGCGAAGACCTCCCCGGCAATGGCGCCAGAAAAAGGTCTTGATAACCCGCAAGTATATGGGATCAATTGTAGCCTCTTTCGATAAGTAAGAGTGTCGAATCCAAAAGGACCTAAAGGTAGAACAAATATTCCCTCAAGTTCTATCGACCACCGATACAACTCTACGCACGCTTAGCGTTTGCTTTACCTAGAACAAGTATGAAACTAGAAGTACTTTGTAGGTATGATAGGATAGGTTTGCAAGAATATAAAGAACGCTTAAATAAAAAGTAGGGGCTGTTTAGATAAAGAAGCAATAAAGTAAATATAGCGAGTGTGGAAAAGTGGTGGTAGGAGTTGTAAAATTGTCCCTAAGCAATTGACTATGTTACTAGACCGGTAATCACTATTGCAACTCTATTTGAGGGAGAGGCATAAGCTAACATACTTTCTCTTCTTGGATCATATGCACTTATGGTTGGAACTCTAGCAAGCATCCGCAACTACTAAAGATCATTATGGTAAAACCCAACCATAGCATTAAAGTATCAAGTCCCATTTATCCCATACGCAAACAACACTTACTCGGGTCTGTGCTTCTGTCACTCACGCCACCCACCATAAGCAAATCATGAACATATTGCAAACCCTACAACGGGAATCCCTCACTCTTGCGCGACACGGAGGGCACAATATGACATCACCAATAATAAAACAAGCAACTCAAACCAATCATAGCAATTCATCAATCACCGATAGGACAACAGAAATCTACCGAGACATCGTAGGATGGCAACACATCATTGGATAATAATATGAAGAATAAAACACCATGTTCAAGTAGAGGTTACATCGGGTTGCGAGAGAGTGGACCGCTGAATATAGATGGGGTAAGGTGATGGAGATATTGGTGAAGATGGCAGAGGTGTTGGTGAAGATCGCGGTGATGATGATGGCCCCCGGCAGTGTTCCGGCGCCACCAAGCAAGGGGGAGAGGGCCCCCCTTCTTCTTCTTCTTCTTCTTCTTCCTTAACCTCCTCCCTAGATGGGAGAAGGCTTTCTCTCTGGTCCTTGGCTCCCATGGCGTGGGAGGGGCGAGAGCCCCTCCGAGATTGGATCTTTCTCTCTGTCTCTCTCTGTTTCTGCATTCTCAGATTCTGCCCCTTCACCGTTTCTTTTATATCCGGAGATCCGTAACTCCGATTGGTGTGAATCTTTCGCCCAGATCTTTCTCATAAAATTAGCTTTCTTGCGGCAAAAGAAGAGCGCCAACCGCCTTACGGGGGCCCTAGGAGAGTCCAGGGCACGCCTGCCTCTCTAGGGCACGCCCCTATCTCCTGGCCCCCTCGGGCACCGTCTCGCGTTGATTTTACTTCCCAAAAATCACAAATATTCCAAAATAATACTCCGTCCATTTTTATCCCGTTTGGACTCCGTTTGATATGGGGTTTCTGCGAAACATAAAACATGCAACAGACAGGAACTGGCACCGGGCACTGGATCAATATGTTAGTCCCAAAAAATAGTATAAAAAGTTACCAAAAGTATATGAAAGTTGTAGAATATTGGCATGGAACAATCAAAAATTATAGATACAACGGAGACGTATCAGCATCCCAAGCTTAATTCCTGCTCGTCCTCGAGTAGGTAAATGATAAAAAAATTGACGTGGAATGCTACCTAGCATAATCTTGATCATATGTCTAATCATGGCATGAATATTAAGACACGAGTGATTCAAAGCAATAGTCTATCATTTGACATAAAAACAATAATACTTCGAGCGTACTAATAAAGCAATCATGTCTTTTCAAAACAACATGGCAAAAGAAAGTTATCCCTACAAAATCATATAGTCTGGTTGTTGCTCTATCTTCATCACACAAACTATTTAATCATGCACAACCCCGATGACAAGCCAAGCAATTGTTTCATACTTTAATAATCTCAAACTTTTTCAACTTTCACGCAATACATGAGCGTGAGCCATGGATATAGCACTATAGGTGGAATAGAATATGATGGTGGAGGTTATGTGGAGAAGACAAAAAGGGAGAAAGTCTTACATCGACGCGGCTAATCAACGGGCTATGGAGATGCCCATCAATTGATGTCAATGCGAGGAGTAGGAATTGCCATGCAACGGATGCACTAAGAGCTATAAGAATATGAAAGTTCAAACTGAAACTAAGTGGGTGTGCATCCAACTTGCTTGCTCATGAAGACCTCGGGCATTTGAGGAAGCCCATCATTGGAATATACAAGCCAAGTTCTATAATGAAAATTCCCACTAGTATATGAAAGTGAAAGCATAGGATACTCTCTCTATGAGGAACATGGTGCTATTCTAAAGCACAAGTGTGGTAAAAGGATAATAACATTGCCCCTTCTCTCTTTTTCTCTCATTTTTTTATTTTCTTCTTTTTTTCCTTTTTTTAATAGGCTTCTTTGGCCTCTCTCTTTTTTTATTTAGGCTTCGTTGGCCTCTCCTTTTTTTTATTAAGTCCGGAGTCTCATCCCGACTTGTGGGGGAATCATAGTCTCGATCATCCTTTCCTCACTCGGGCAATGCTCTAATAATGATGATCATCACACTTTTATTTACTTACAACTCAATGTTACAACTCGATATCTAGAACAAAGATATGACTCTATATGAATGCCTCCGGCGGTGTACCGGGATGTGCAATGATCTAGCATAGCAATGACATCAAAAAACGGACAAGCCATGAAAACTGCTGTCAGAAAAAATGGGCTTGGCCGGATCATCTGGGCCTTCAGCCGGACATTCAGGCCAGAGGTCGTGAATAGCCCCTGTTTGGTTAGATTTTAATGATTTGGACGACAAGGCAAGTCGTTTTCTTGTACCGGAAGTCCATCTGCCTCTTATATAGACAAGAAGTAACGGCAGATTGAACACCAACACACAATCGAACAAATCAATCTACTACTTTTTTGTGTTCATCTATTTTTATCTCTCCCCTTGTATATTTCTTCTCGTTCATCGTTCGTTGTTCATTTTGGAGGGCAGCGATCCACGAGGCCCTAGGAGCGATCAGGTCGACCTAGGGCAGCCCATTGCCGCCGTGCGCCCTGACGGGGTCCCTCCCGGACGTGTGGGGTTTCGGATTTACAAAAGCGCCCACCGAATTACTTGCGTACCGCGCTTTTGGTTGGATCTCCTTTGACGTGAGCTGCGGTGAATCACCCTCGGTGTCGAGGATACACGTTGACGTGTTTGTGTGCGAACAAAACCGTAAAATAGGACAACCCAGAACTGAGGCACGGTGTGCGCCGGTTTGCAGAATGAACTGTAACCGGCGCCTGACGCGCCAAATAGGAGGCCCGCAATCTTAACTTAGCATGGCTGAACTTACTTTCTTTTGGGTTCCGGGTTTTCTCTAGTTTCTTTAGCAATTCATGATAGCTGACAAATAGTATACATATGTTTAAAAAAAATGCTCATACCATCAAAAAAATTTGTACCACTCAAAAGATATTCCCCACGTTTAAAACATAACCACATGTTTAAGAAATTTCCTTATGTTTTAAAAATATTCATACCATCAAAAAGTGTTCTTCACATTTTTTTTTCATGAATGCATTTTTTTTGTTCATGCAATTTTACAAACGTATTCGTGCAAGTTAAAAAATTGTACCAACCAAAAACATGTTCGTGACATTTTAAAACTATTATCCTGTATTAAACATCATACACATAATATTAAATAATGTTCATTCTACTCAAAAAATGGTTCGTGATATTTAAAATATGTCCACACATATGAAAAAACGTTTTTGATTTTTTTTAAAATGTTTGTGGATGTATTATTTGCAATTTTTAAAATGTGTCCACTCAATATATTTCATTAAATATTCTAAGAAAGCCCAATACGGGGTTTGTTGAAAAAATATTATTTTCAACCTACTTTTTGTAATATACCTTTTTCACATACAAACAAATCAGTATATATGTAAACCTTCAAAAATATAAGACACATATGACTTTTTTTCCCATTAAACTCATTTTGGGGTATCTAGAAATTATTAATGAAATATATGAAAAATAATAATGAGGTATAAAAGATTCATCTGCATGGTATATGATGAGCGGGAGTACATACTCCCAGGAGTACATAACCATTTTCCTATCTCGCTCTCTCTCTCTCTGCGCGCGCGCGTGTGTGTGTGTGTTAATTGTGGTCATCCATGCGCCAAGTGAGTAATTGTGGAAGAAATATTCGGCTTTCTTTTGGGTACCTTAGCCAAGATAGAATCCATCTCACTTTGAATTCCTATCATCCAGTAGGTTGCATTTGGAGACGAATATAAGCTTCTGAAATGGTAGCAGGAGTATCATCCACAAGGTATAGAATGAAATTATTACCTAGAGTTCAAAGTCCTTTGTCCTTTTCTCGTGAAGGAGCTTCGTTGTCATCCTCATCAGAACTTCTATTACTGGAAAGTGAATGATCCAGGATTACATTCTTGACTAGACATCCTTCCTATATCTCTCATAGGAAAAACATCCTAAGAATGGTTGCATTTGGGATTGGTACCTACTTTTGTTTTGAATGGATGGATCGGTACCTACTTATGTCAAGTACTCTATATATAACCACTAGAAATTCATAGACAATGTTATGTGCATCATAGGTAAGAAAGACACAATCAATGGTTTTTGGTCCAAGCTAGTTTGCATTTCTTTAGAATTGGCAGTTGACTTTCACCAAACCACCCCACGTACGCTAGTACGATAGTGTAAACTTTTTTCCCATCGTTCAAATGAGGTAATCTTGTTATTTGTCAGACCTCAGTTTAAGACATGACATGAAGTAAATATCGCATCCTCACATCATTCCTTAGATAAAACAGTTTTGTTTATCATGGCGTTAACCAAACTAATTAGAGTGAGGTATTTCATTTCTAGGATCCCATTACATTAAGTGGAATTGGGAGGTGCCCTTTCATGGATTATACCATGTTCCACGCAAAATCAATTGAATGCATTAGAAAAGTTCTATTCGCCACCATCATACCAAATCCTTTTGATCATTCTTTCGAGTTAATTTACAACTTCGCCTTTATAGATTTTGGATTAATCTAGACCCTCATCTTTAATTTTTAGAAGATACACATAACAACATCGATTGGAATCATTAATGAAAGTTAGAAAGTATTTCTTTCCTATTTTGTCAAAACACAATTCATCTCACACAGATATAACTGATATAAAAGTGGCATAAACATGAGAAAATTTATGGATGCGCTGGAGATGTATCAACATCCCCAAGCTTAATCCCTATTCATCCACAAGCAGGTAGATAGTATTCTTTGTTGTCAATGCTACCTCATCCTGAACATGATTATCGGATGTAGTTCCATAAAATTTTAAATTAAGAATAGTGATGTAGAGAAATTGACTATAATTGATAATTAGCAAACAAAAAACAAACATATAAATAAACTTTCTCAATTTCACTATAAATCAATGCATAATGTTAATGTTCTTCCTGCCAAAGGTTAAGAAAGAATATCAATATTATATTGGGAACTTAGCTTTGGCTGTTGTATTCCCCAACGTCTTATAACATTTTATATAAACCAACTCAAATTCAACCAAGCAAAGGAACTACATGGACTTCTGCACAAAATTCAAACCAAACTCAAGACAAAGATCAAAAGCGCTCAGCTCCCTGGCAACGGCGCCAGAAAAAGTTTGATAGACTGCAAGTGCACTTGATTTAGTTGTAGCCTTTTTGAAGCAAGAGTATCGATCCCACACAGAGCATATGAATCAATCTTTTGTCTCTTGGATGGTGAAAATATTATGCCCGCAAGTTATAGGTAACCCAAAGTAGTAGTAATATAATAGAAATGGGGTATTAACATAAAAGTAAATATTGCAATGAATGTAAATAGTGAGAGATGCAAATGCGAGTCTTGAAACAAATTGGACTAAAGAGTTCCCTAGAGTCCGGAGTTCCCTCTAGTGTGCGCATCTATAGTGGTACCTAAACACAATGCTACATCAAATTCCTACACCACTTTGCTTATTTGTATTCATGGGCAGAGCGAGTACAGACACGTCCATATACTCGGCAACCCCGTATCACATATGCCTTCACCGTGCTTCCCCACTCCGGTTATCAAACAATGATTAAGGGGAAAAAGGTCCCCGTGGACGCAGCCTATAGGTGGTCTTTGTTTTACACCCTGCTGCAACGACCCAGGACGAAAGGAGATGGGGCCTGTCACGTCACCCACCACTGCAACAAACCATTCCGCCATCAGTAATAACCTTCCATCCAAAATTGACATACATTGGATGGTCGACTTCACCCAATGTCAAGAAGATCACTAACATAAACATGCAAAGAGGATAAATCCTAATATCAAACGATCTATTAAACACTAGGGTTCATCCATATCCCCGAGAACCAGGGGAACTACTCACTCATGAAGGCAAGAAACATCATAACATGGTTGATGGAGAACATGAATGAATCACAAATGTAACACACAAGTTGTCCCTTTTAGGGTTGTTGAGATTACAATGAATAGGGTGTGGATGATGATGATGATGACAGTGGTGATGATGTTGAAGCCTTCCTGGTGATGGTAGTGGAGGCGGCCACCTCCTCCTTGTCGATTCCTCCCTCCAGATTGCTTTGCATGCTAGGGTTCCTCCTTTTGGATGAGTTTCTGGTCTCTATATTCGTACCATCCCCGATCCGAATTCACGGGATGGAAATAGTTGATCCGGCGATGGCGTAGGCACTCCATACGACTGCTCATACGGGCGGGCGCGGTCGTATGGAACACCGTCTTTTGCCCTGGAAGCGCGGCGCGATTTATTCTTTGGCCTTCCTGCTTGACTCTTTTATGGCAGGTGATTATCACACTAAATGCGTGATTTCACTACCGTTTCTGGGATTTCTTCCAAAAAATTGATCCAAAAACATGTAACCTAGGAAAAACGACAAAAAGAAATGCGCGAACGCGATAAAATTCCACAAGGCCCATAGAGTAGGCACACAAAAATACTAGCAAAATAATCATGTAATTTGGACTCATCACCTTGCTGGCACAGACACCCAATGCCATCAATATAGCGTCATTGTTAAAAAAATAGTGGTGGGGTTGGACCCCACGTCAGATTCTACGTGTTGATGGTATGCCATGTGGACAAAGACACCACTATAATCACTCACCTAGTAACGTGTGATGTACTTTGCACGCCACAAACGTTTCGTGCAGTCAATTTTTCCCCACCATATAACATTTAGCATTTCACATTAAAACTAAGCACATATAAAAAATTACACAATAGAACAATACTAGTTAATAGAATAATACTAGTTAATAAGTGACAATCTCACAAACAATACTTGCTAGCTAATTAATAAATGACAATGTTCTCACAAACACGACCTAACTAATAGTTAATAAGCAGTTCATTTAACAGCGTGGCCCAACCACACACATACTTTTAAATGAGGTCGATGATCATTATCATCCTCCAGTCAACACGTGGGGTGTTTTTGATAGTTGTCCAACCCGGAGATTCTTGCCAGCAAGGAAGTTGTTCCACCCCGCCGTGTTTAAGATAGTGCGACCGTTCGTGTCCACTGTGTATGCACGAGTGGTGATGGAGCCCCTTGTGGTAAGACATAGTTCAACAATGTCAGCTTCATCCGGCTCGATGTCACAGCTCACCGTTAGCCTCCTAGGTAATTTCTAAAAAAAATACATATATGATAAATGAGCATGTCACGCGCAATTATCAACAAAGCATACACTTAAATTCACATATATCATCAAATTCAACACTAAGCATATCATCAAATTTTACACTAAGCATATCAACAAACTACTGCACTAAGCATATATATCATCAAATTACTACACTAAGCATATTATTTCTGAAAAAATACATATGTCATGTGCAATTATCAACAAAGCATGCATACACTTCAATTCACATATATCATCAGATTCAACATTAAGCATGTCATCAGATTCAACATTAAGCAAACGGTGTACATAACAAGCTCAAGTTTGGAGAGACACACCCAGAGATGATTTAGCTGTGCACTAGCTAGCAAAAAAATAATTCTTCCAACATGGCATATAACATTGTCTCAAACTCAAGCTCGATTCACGTGACGTGACGAGATATGATATGGCCCGTGTGCATTGTGTGGCATGAAGTGGGGGTGGGGGCGGGGGCGGGGGTTGAGTGAGAACGAGCGGGCGCGTAGTTGCACTATTTTCTCATGCTACAGGGGAGTAGTATATCTCCTAACCTTATATATCGGTGCTAATGTTTCTCAAGAAGTAGTACAAGACTAAACTTACACACTTGCCATGCAACTTAAATGGGCCTTTGTCATTTCAGAATTTTGTTGGGCTGATGTACAAGACTTACTAGGCCGAGACCCATAATATCTAACAATGTACGCATACTGACTAACTAACTAACATGAGTAGTCCTTTACCACTATAATAGGTATACCTCATGCAAAATAGTTCATCAAAACCTATTTAATTGTACCTAAATTTAAAGATATCGACACGAGAAACATTATGATGAAACAAATTTGTAATTTGGACCGTCGATATATTTAGTTTGGAATTTTAACATTGAAAAGGAATCTGCACGTACTCCGTACAACAGCCCACCCATGCCGATCATGGCAGAAATCCCACTAAATCGCTTTTCTTTCTCCTGAAGAAAGAAAAAGACGATCTAGCTTCTTCCGCCAAAGGACTCGCTTCTGTCGCCGGCCTCAGACGGCTCCCCTCCGCCGGCGGCTTCGATCGTTGGTAGTGAGGGGGGTCGCCGGATCCACGCATGTGGATCGTTTTTTAGGCTCTCGTAGTTTAGGTTTTTAGTTTGTTCATCGTTTTTGCTTCGGCGGTGACGATGGTGGCGTTGAATGAAGTTTCTTCAGATCCTACCCCGACGAGGCGATCGGTCCTGTCCTTGGGGATGGATTTGGAAATCAGTTTGTTCAAGTAAGGATTGCGTGGCGACGGCGACATCCTCGTGGTGGACCTGTGTCCTCGGGCTCCGCTGTTGCGACGGCCTTTGCTCCAGCGCCGATGCGGAGCTTGGAGGTAGTCCAGGAGCGGATGCAGATTGTGGTCTGCATCGGCGGCATCTGAAAGATGGTGGATCATGTTCTGAGTTTGTGGTTCGTGGATGGTAGGTATGGTTTTCTCCTCCGGCATCTTAGTCATGTGGGGATGCCAGATCTGGAGTTCGATGGCATGTTCGGGGTGTTGCCCCGGTCTGATTCGTTCAACGGTAATGGTTTCGCTTTTGGTGAACCACCTTGGAGGTCCGCAAAGCTACATATCAGCGATGGAGCCGCTTCGAGCTCGGGTGTGAAGGTGATCCGTCATTGTTTCCTTTGGTGGATGGTATGGTGGTCCTGAAGGCCTGTGACGGGCGTTGGTGTCAAGTTCAAAGGTTTCTTCGGTCTTGATTGTAATTTTACTTCTTGGTTGTTGTTCCTTTGTGCAAAGGCTAGCGTTTTGCTGTCTTTTCAGTTTTGCCAGGTCGGTTTGTACATGACTTGTACTATGATCCTTATGATATAAATGAGACATGTATTACCACGCAAAAAAAGAAATCCCACTAAATCAGCCTATGGCGCCACGCCGGGCTAACCCATGTGGTGCCATTTTACTAGTGATTATGATTAATAACTACAATTGTTGTGGTGTTATTAGATGATGACATTAGTAGTACTGAGGTGGATTCATAGGCCTCTCTTGTCATGATATGGTGAACATGATACACTGTAGGTAGAAGTCATTAGTGCATCGTTTGCAACACTTTAACATCATCAGTAACTCATGGATTTTGACGGGCTTCTTCTCATTTGAGATGGTGGAGTGCAAACTTTATCATCTCCTTGATTGTCTGAGCACCATCCACCCCTTCCGTCTGAAAAATAGAACTAAATTTTATCAATAAAATTAAGGGAAAAAATATGTAGCAATGTCTGCATATGTGTCTTTTGATGCTACCACACCTTTCAACGGGATTTTTCACTAAAGCACATGCATGCATACATGAATCTTTCATCTAAAGTTGATGTTATCACACTACTTGCATTTTTGAACTTTTATAATGATTTATCTCACAAATCCCTAATCCGATTAGCGATCCTTCTACACCACTGGGTTTGTCTCCACAAGGGCTTCGAAATAAGATCTGATGTTGACATTCTTCAATGATTTTTTTCATTGCCATCAGTTGTTAGATTATGTCACCCCAGTTGCCATCTTTAACCGTGAACAGTTTCCATGATGATTGTATATAGTTACCGAGCAATACTTTCATACGTTTTTGGACACTGCAATGTTATGCATAGCTAAAGAGTGAGTATTCAACGATTAACAATAAGTAGTAAGAGGCATGAACTAACATAAGCATCATGAAGCAAAAGCTTTTAGACTTGTATATCGACTTCCCGAAATCTAAAAACTAAGTTAATTTCAATTTGACAACAAGGTAGCTAATAAAGATAACTAAGTGACACTAATCTGGCAAGTACCGGCAAGAAAAATGTTGAAACATCTTGGTATGGGATCTAGTTTTGAAGATTTCACCACCGGAATGCTAGTGAAAGCGAATCATTAATCGGGTCAATGATTTAAGAGGTAAAGATTTTTTTGAAATTCAATTTAGGGAAATGGTTTATTGATATCATGATTTTGTATGTATGCATACATGCATGAGAGATATGAGGAATTAATGTCACACTGCAAGCCCAATATGCGGCGTTACTACCTAGTGCGCTGCTACACTGGAATTATACTCTCTTTTTTGCGGGATATAGTTCTACTCTTACTCACCAAAAACTATTGATCTGATGAAGGCAGCCTAGAACTGAACGGAACACCCGCATCCCCCGTGCCGCCTCCTGCGACATGAGGAAACACTCATCACAGCCACCGCTAGGGTGCTCCTTTCTTTTCCCAACACAATGCCGCCACTAGAGGGCTCACATGCGAAGTGTCGGACGACTCAAGGAAGTTGGTGAGGGGCGCGTCGTCCCTGTGGCTTTTGTTGCGTGGATGCAGCAACTTCCTAGTGGTGCTGGGCGGGCAGCTCCAGTATGGAAGCCTCATTTTATGGTGGCGACAACAATCCCAGTGCACGTGGCGGCTTCCCTATTTGGCAATGCGGCCTTGGTTCTTGTCGACCTAGGTCGGGAGGCACGACATCGATCTAGCAGATGTCCGCTCCTGATCTAGTGGCGACTACGCTCCACGCGGGCGATATTGATGTGCCATTCATGCTCCGGATCCAGCCATATCGACCCCTAGGATGACAGGTGTGTGAAGGGCTCTCTCTAGTGAGGTGGTAGTCGGCGGTGTTGTGCTTCGCCATTGTTGTTGGTCCTTATGGTAACCACACCGGCGTGCAACGGTGGACTCATGACGCAATGTGGTGCCCATCGAAAGGTATTTGTGAGGTTCCTCTCTCCAGACTCGGTGGCTGGCTTTGGCGGGAAGATGCAAACTATGGACGATACCTTGGTGCAGAGGGATGGTTGTGTAGCGGCAACAGTCCACATCGCATGCAGCTGCTAGGATCACAAAAAAGTGATGACTACAACACATAAGTGACGTCGGCTTGAGTTCTGAGGTGAAAACCTAGGCCTGACCCATGTTGGTTATATCTAGCAATTCCGATATTTTTGTGTCCTTACCTTGCTAAAGGCATTGCTCGGATATGATTAGACTGGTTCTTTAGGGTGAAAATGTATATTCTAGCCTTGGGTAGTTGGGTCTGGTGTTGGCGGCACATGAGCGCCGATCCCTTTCTGAAGGCACTGCTGTTAAGAACCTTGTCATTCATGTGGTGTCATGAAATGGTCGTTGCAGCTATGGTCATTGATGTAGTTTATCGATCGCGAATCTGATCGCTTTGAGTTTTCTTTTCTTCCTCGCCTACGCATAATGTTGGTCTTATACGACTTTACTATTTGTCGATGTATTTATGTGTGCGCGCATGGGTGTTGGTTGTGTACATCCTAACCATGCAAAGATCGGATGTGTGTGTTTTGTGTTTGTATCATCCTGATGCTCCATTTTAAGAAAATAAATTTCACCCTCAGAAAAACAATTGATCATCAAGGTGGCACAAACATACAAAGAAGACCCAAGACACTTTGTGAGGATGTAATGTGGGTCAACTATTAATAAAGTAGTATACATTTTCAAACTTACTATTGTACATGCCAGCTATGAGTTTGGCGCTAGATGACATGGCAACTCCTTATAGTCGATCGTATTATTAACCATGATCGAAGGAATGCATAGATGGGAGAGTTTGACTATGATGGAGATGGTGCATACGAAGATGATTGTTACAGAGGGTCTTCGTCGTTCGGCGGCGCCGAATAATAGTGACAGAATCACCCTGGCAACCAGGGTTACATTCGCGACGATGAGCAATACATACCAAGGTTCGAGGAGTAGTATGCACATGCCTAAGGCTAGTCATAGTGAGAGTAACTTAGCTAGTAACATAGCGCATTCCAATTTTTTTTTGCTTATGTGGCAAGTATTTAATATGAGGTGGTAACATAATATGTTACTGTAACATAGCGCTTCCCATGACAAGATGAGTCTACAAGCTAATAAATGAAGTCATCTATGACAATACTATCATGTTACTTTGCATTATGAAGGTAGTAACTTAGACTAGTGTCATGCATATGACACTAATCGCATGACACTAGTCTAAGTTACTCCCCACTATGACCAGCCTAAGTAAGTGGTGACGACATATTGTGCTTGCAATTTGAGACTTCTGTTTTTTGAGACAGTGTGTCAACTCGAGCCGTCCACACATTGAAAACGCAAGGACAGATATACATACCAAGGTTCGAGGAATAGTGTGTTTCTTTATGTCGAAGGAACAAGTGGTGGTGTAGCTTCAGAGGATTATTGCGGAGGATTTTCATTGCACATTTTATGAGGTAGCACTACATCAGGCTGCTTGTAATGGATAGTATCATAACTTAGTATCATGCACATGATACTAAGGTATGATACTACCTCCGTAATGCACAGTATCATATAGTAATATCATAGGTAACCTTATTTATTATCATGCATGACACATAGTATCATAGCATTTATTATGATACGGTATCATGATATGATACTCAACACTCTCTTTTTCATTTAATTATATGCCACCTCAGCAAAATAGTCTAGTTGGCATGCATGAAACTTCCTCCGTTCCTAAATATTTGTCTTTTTAGGATTTCAAATGGACTACCACATACGGATGTATATAGACACATTTTAAAGTGTAGATTCATTCATTTTGCTCCGTATGTAGTCACTTGTTGAAATCTCTAGAAAGACAAATATTTAAAAACGGATAAAGTACTAGCTATGATACTACCATTACGACCAGCCTGATAGAACGTCGATCCTCTTAATTTCCTTATGAGGTACTTCCTCCATTTCATAATTTAGTATGCCCATATTTTTTATGATTTAAGTTTAACCACAAATTAACCAACATGGGCGACAGCGACGGAAGCAAAAATTATATCATTGAATACGTATTTGCAAGAAATTCTCAACGGTATAAATTTTGCTCCCGCTGCAGTTTTTCACGTTGATTAAATTTGTGATCAAACTTAAATCTCAAAAAAGCATAAACACACTACATTATGGAATGAAAGCTGTAGTACCCAGTTCGTAATAATCTAGAAAGGGAACCCAGCGTATGCTTTTTATGAACGAGCCACGTCACATATGACGTCATTTGTGTGACGTCATCAAAGGTGATATCATCAAAGGAATTCCAAGCAAAGGGGACGGACCGGAAGCAAATCTTTTTCGTTGGAGAAATCATGATAGAGCGAGAGGAGCAACTGATTGGGCGGGAAAGAGAGCGAATCGATGGATGGTTACCTCGACGAACATGGTGTGGACCATGCTGCCGGCCACGGTGGTGACGCTCGCCGTGATGACCTTGAGACAGAGCGACTGCAGCGCCCCGCACACCTTGACCATGGCGTCCCGCGGCTTGCCGTGCCTCAGGCTCACCACCGACAGCTTCTCCGCTACATTCGTCACCTCCAGCTGCACAAACCGTAACCGCTCAGTCATTCCATCGATTGCACTACGTCTTTGCAATTGCAATTGCATGGTCTCGTTTCATAACGTTGCCCCGAAGGTTGACATTTACCTCGAGGATTTCGACCGCATACGTGGCAGGGGAAGTGATGGCGTCGTTGATGGAGGAGGCGGAGCTAGTCCTCCTCATCTTCTTCCGCCGTGGCAGGCCCACGCCTTCTTCCTCCACCTGGCTCCCGACGGAGGCGACGTTCTCCGCCTTGACCGCAGCGGTGCAGTTGTCTGGTTCGAGGTCGGATATCTCGGCTAGAAGCTGCCGCTCCTGCTCCTGCAGCGCCTCGATGTACGCGATGGCGTCCTGGATGATGGACGCCTTGTCCATCTAACGTCGCCGCACAAACCCAATCAAATTAACTGTATATACATATAAGTCCTCTTCTTGTAGTGATCTGTAAATTGATGAAGCGCACGCAGGCTCACCTTGGTGATGTTTGGAACGACGCCGCGGAGGTTGTAAAGCTTCTCGTTGAGCCTCCTGCGACGGTCCCTCTCCATGATTATGTTCTTGCTCGCGCGGGTTGCCCTCGTCATGGCCATCGACCACGAGCTGGCGCCGTCCGGCGAGCTCGAGTCGTCGTAGCACGAGTACAGACCGGACAGCGAGTCCTCAGCCGGCAAGTACATACTAGAACAATCAACAAGGCTAATCCAACGGTTAGTAGGCACCAAAGGAAGGAACAATCACCGGCCATGGATTGCCCCATGAACAAGCAGAGCGGCGCACTTGAATGTGCAGGCTCACCTGTCGACGACGCCGAGCTCCAGTACCTGGGCCTCGAAGAAGTTAGGCGTCTCCCAAGAGAAATCGAAGCTCATGTCCATGTCGGCCTCCATTGCAACGAGACAACGAGTCGATCTGCTCGCACAGATGGTTGTTGGCCTCTCTCTCTCCCCGCGTGCTGTACACACGCTTGTTTTTGGCGAGGGGTTTTGTTCTGCCAGGGGTACTTGATGCTTCACTTGCTACTCGCTAGTCAGCACCCAGAGGCTTTATACAGAAGCATGGAATAGTAGCAGGATGCGATCAGGATGTGACTGCGTGTGGATAGCGTGAATTCGTTAGCACAAGTGGCAGCGTATGGACGATGGTAGATCTGCGTCGCTGGGTGGCGGGGGCCGACGTGCGAGCGAGACAACCCTACCTGATGTCACCTGGCGCCTTCTCGGCCTAGACATCGTGCGTGCCGTACAGCCATTGGCTGGTTTACCATTCTCGGTTTGCGTCCCATTCGAGATCGAATCTGTGCCTGTGCGCTGCTGTCCCCTTCATGTCAACGTATGGGCCCATCAACTTTGGCGCCTCGCGTGTGCTCCGTCACGCCATGTACAAGAGCATCTCTAGCAAACCTCGTAAGACCCACAAAATAACAGCTAAAATGCGGGTAGGCGCTTAAAATTCCGCCAGAACAGACCTTATAAACGCGGTCGTCCGTAAAAAAATTTAAGGGGCGCGGCAAAATCTTGACCTCAAACCGCGAATACGCGGGATACCCCCCCCGGGTCGGTGCCCTCATATAGCGGGAGCGGTTGGTGGGGGGGACATTTCAGCCCACGCTTTTTCCCACCTACCACCTCCCCTCTCCCCCTCGCTCCGCCGCCGGGCCGCCGCCCACGATTTCAGCGAAAGTAGCCGGGGGATCACGCCGAAGGCCGCCACACGCACAAGGTTGCTCTCCGCCCTCCCTTCTGCGTCGGCGGGTCGGAAAGTTGCAGATCTGCGGCCCTTCGTCGCGGGCGGCCGGATTTGGCTTTTCCGGCCGCCGGTGGCTGCACCAAGCGATGGAATGGTCGGGGAGCACCTCGTGCAGCCCCGACAAAGTCCCATCGCCGCATGCAGGTACGGGTGCGTCCTGTCGCCGC
This sequence comes from Triticum aestivum, assembly GCF_018294505.1. NCBI lineage: Eukaryota > Viridiplantae > Streptophyta > Magnoliopsida > Poales > Poaceae > Triticum > Triticum aestivum. The sequence continues at coordinate 409,849,075 of NC_057798.1, forward strand.
CGTCGCCGGTTTGCGGGCGTGGATTTGGTCGGCCGTCCGCCGGGCTCGGCGCTCGCGCAGCGGTTTTGCGGCTTGCCGATGCCGCTCATACAGTGCGACGACTGCACGCGGACAGTGCTGCGGCTAACTTCGGGCACGCCGAAGTACCCCAGATGGGTGTTCTTCAAATGTGAAAACGGCGGGGTACGTGTTCTTTTTATTCGGCTTTGGCATCACATTCTTTGGTTCATTTGTGATAGCTCATTTTGAACATCATCATGTGTGTAGGAAGATGGATGCTCATTTTGGTTTTGGGAAGGAGAATACATTGATTTATTGATAGAAAGAAACTTAATAGACGTTCGTGCATTCCTTAGTATGATCGAAGGTAATGAAGTGGCTGCATGTGCAACTAGAGGGGAAGCAACGTCTACTTCTTTAGAACCAAAGAAGAAGAATGAAGAATGCAAGATCAAGAATCCGCAGATCAACAATCAGTGCATGGAGAAGATATGGCTTCAACTAGTGGGAGCACTTATGAAAGTTGGAAATCTTCTAAAATGCATAATTGTGGTTCTTGTTTTCTTTGGTCTTGCTATTCTAGCAAAGATTTGGTGATGTCCTATGTATTCAATGTCATTGAAAAAGCAAAGAAATGTATTATCTTGTGTCAAATCGAAGTGTAAACTTCGGATTTGCAGGCCAGCGGGAGCGGCGCCAGATTAGACCCTGAAAAGCCGACCCGTAAAAGAGCATATTCTGCGAATATCCTTTTATACGGGTCTGTTTTGCAGGGTCTGCCCCTGCGACCGTCCGCGCCGGCCCGCAAAGCCGTTTTTCCGCGAATTGCAGACACGTTTTGCGGGTCGGCATTATGCGGGGTCTACTAGAGATGCTTTTTTTCGAAATGGGAGGCAAAGATTGCCTCATCTATTAATTAAGCAGAAGAGAATTGCCCAGTTAATTACGGAAAACCGGGCAAAAACCGGAACAACAAGGCCAAGCCCACTCCCATAGACTGAAACACATAGGGCAAAGCCCACCCTAATCGACGACAAGTCGACTTGCGGCCAGACAACGCAGCTCCGACTCTGACGGAGAACTCAGAAGGACAAAATCAGACACAGCTGGCGCCACGGAAGATCGCCGAACGGGCACCTACAGCCAGTCATCGTACACCACAGGGCCCCGCCGCCGCAGCTTCGACTCCACAGCAACAAGCAACCCGAGGCAAAACCGTGGACACGCCGGAGAAGAGCCGACTACCGCAACCATTGTCACATCGCCGACATTGCTCCCATCATCATCGTTGCCACAAGAGTCTGGTCGCCACAGAGATTCTCTCGGGGCCACCGCCCCGACATCCACCACTCCGTCGCGCCCAGCACAATCAACCGGCACCGCCTTCCGGGGCCGCCGCCCCGACATACCACCGCTCCCCTCGAGCAGCAACGCCGCACAACCCAGCTGCCCGCAGCCCACGCTGCTCAGGGCAATCGCTCGCAGACCACGAACGTCGCACCACATCCGGGGCCGCCGCCCCGACGTAAAGTCAGACCGCCTCCTCTGAGGCGCATCGACCGAGCCGACATCCCTACCACCCAAGCAGAACAAGAATTCCACCCAACCAATGTCAAGCCAGAGCCCCACCTCATAGAGCTGCCACTCGCATTGTTCCCGAGATCGCCATCTCGACGCACAATCAGAAACCACCCGGGGCCGCTGCCCCGACGTCCACTGTCCCCGTTGACGAAGAGATCCGTGCAAATTGCCAAATGCTGACTCTCCAAGGCGATGCCTCAAACAAGGATACGACGTAGCCGCCGTCAACGCCCGCTTTGACCACCGAAGCTAGGGATTTCTCCCGGAGAGTCATGAAATGGAGCTCCACGGCAACGCCTTCAAGAAGGGGAGTGACACCATGGCGCCACCGTTGCCGGCACCGACCCAAAGTCGGGGCTAGACTTTCGCCCGGAGCTCCATCACACCTTCGGATCCGAGCAGATCCGAAGCACTGCACAGCACACCATCCCCATGGTCGACGTCCACCGGCTCCACCTCGTGATGCAGCAGCCGTCGCACCTCTCAAGCGCGCGGAACCGCCAGATCCGCGGCCTCCCCACCGCCGTGCCTCAGCACGACCCCCTTGCGCTGCTGCCGCGCCTCAGCACGGCCCCTTGGGCCGCCACCGTGCCGCTTGCACAGCCCTGCCCAGGCCACAGATCCACAGCGCACTGCGCTGGGCGTCAGATCCGCACCAGCAGAGCGACCCTGCGCCGTCGCGCGCCTGCAGCACGCCTCCAAGCGCCGCCCCCTGTGCCTCCTCGCTGGGCGAGTGCTAGCACTGTGCCCAACCCGCGAGCACCCGCTGGAGTGGCTGTCCCGCGCTGCCCCATCCAGAGGAGAAGGAAAGAGACCCCACCGCCGCCGTGCCGTGCGGGCTTTGCCCGGCAATGCCTGCCGGCGGCAGCGAGGGGAGGAGGGGTGGAGGGGTGTTACGCTCGCGGCGGCTAGGGTTAGCTCTAGCCGCTCGCGGGAGCGGCCGAGGAGGTCCGAACATAATTGGTATTCAATACTAGAGATGCTTTGAAGTATGCTTGGCAGCGGGCAGTTGCATCTTCCTTTGGGGCTCATAATCTCGGTGTGCGTACTATATACTTCCTCCGTTTCATAATGTGGTGCATATGCTCTCTCCATCCATATATATGTAGGTCCTAAGAGCCTCTACAGCCACATATCGTAAATTTGCGGCAGTGACCGGGCACACCTCAAATTTCAGTTGTTGCATCTGGACATCTCATACTCGACGCTTATATCTGTACAAAAACATGCAAAAGGAAATAGAACATACGTACTACGTCGATCCTATCTACTCCTCATCGAAGATCACGACGATCTCCGTGCCCGGCTCCGGCAGCATAGGCGGCAGCTGTAGCTCCGGCTTCTCCGCTCCAGCCTCCTCCGCCTCTATCTACGCATCAAGCTCGGCGAAGAGCGCGTCGGTCTCTGCCTGCTCCCATTGGACGAACGCCCGGTTGGCCTCCACATAGGCCTCATCCTGGATGGACTCCAGGATGGCCTGTTACTCGGCCATCTCGTCGGGCTGGGCGATGGCGAACTCCGCCTCCTCCTACTCCATGTTGGAGGCCGGCACATGCTGGTCTACATCCTCCGCCTCCTCCACCTCCTCCTACTCCTCCCCTTGTTCCTCCTCCTTCGGCTCCGGCGAGTCTGAAGGCAGCCCGACAGCGATGCGAGCGCTGCGCGCGACTTCCCACGCTTGGATCTGTTGTTGGATCTCGTAGTTGTGCTCTGGCATCAGCATGGCATAGTAGGTGATCTTGCTCTGGACCATGGTGGAGTGCCAGAGCGTGGGCAAAGTGTTGGGGAACGCGGTAATTTCAAAATTTTCCTATGATCACGCAAGATTTATCTAGGTGATGCATAACAACGAGAGGGGATTGTGTGTCCACGTACCCTCGTAGAACGAAAGCGGAAGCGTTTCAATAACGCGGTCGATGTAGTCGAACTTCTTCGCGATCCAGCGATCAAGTACCGAACGTACAGCACTGATACGTCTCCAACGTATCTATAATTTATGAAGCATTCATGCTATTTTATTATCTGTTTTGCATGATTATGGGCTTTATTATACACTTTTATATTACTTTTGGGACTAACCTATTAACCGGAGGCCCAGCCCATATTGCTGTTTTATTGCCTGTTTCAGTATTTCGAAGGAAAGGAATATCAAACGGAGTCCAAACGGAATGAAACCTTCGGCAACGTGATTTTTTGGAAGATTATCATCCTGGAGACTTGGAGTTCACGTCAGAAGATACTCGAGGAGCCCAGGAGATAGGGGGAGTGCCCCCCTACTGGGCGCGCCCCCTATCTCGTGGACCCCTCGAGCACCCCCCGACCGACTTCTTCCACCTATATAAGCCTACGTACCCTAAAAACATTGAATATCAAGATAGATCGGGAGTTCCGCCGCCGCAAGCCTCTGTAGCCACCAAAAACCTCTCGGGAGCCCTTCCCAGCACCCTGCCGGAGGGGGATCCCATCACCGGTGGCCATCTTCATCATCCCGGTGCTATCCATGACGAGGAGGGAGTAGTTCACCCTCGGGGCTGAGGGTATGTACCAGTAGCTATGTGTTTGATCTCTCTCTCTCTCTCGTGTTCTCTCTATGGCACGATCTTGATGTATCGCGAGCTTTGCTATTATAGTTGGATCTTATGATGTTTCTCCCCCTCTACTCTCTTGTGATGAATTGAGTTTCCCCTTTGAAGTTATCGTATCAGATTGAGTCTTTATGATGAGAACACTTGATGTATGTCTTGCCATGTTTATTTGTGGTGACAATGGGATATCACGTGCCACTTGATGTATGTTTTGGTGACCAACTTGCGGGTTCCGCCCATGAACCTATGCATAGGGGTTGGCACACGTTTTCTTGACTCTCCGGTAGAGACTTTGAGGCACTCTTTGAAGTACTTTGTGTTGGTTGGACGAATCTAAGATTGTGTGATGCATATCGTATAATCATGCCCACGGATACTTGAGGTGACAATGGAGTATCTAGGTGACATTAGGGTTTTGGTTGATTTGTGTCTTAAGGTGTTATTCTAGTATGAACTCTTGAATAGATTGATCCGAAAGAATAACTTTGAGGCGGTTTCATACCCTACCATAATATCTACGTTTGTTCTCCACTATTAGTTGCTTTGGAGTGACTCTTTGTTGCATGTTGAAGGATTGTTATATGATCTATCTATGCTATTATTGTTGAGAGAACTTGCACTAGTGAAAGTATGAGCCCTAGGCCTTGTTTCCTATCATTGCAATACCGTTTACGCTCACTTTTATCCCTCGCTACCTTGCTGTTTTTGTAATTTCAGATTACAAAAACCTTTATCTGTCATCCATATTGCACTTGTATCACCATCTCTTCGCTGAACTAGTGCACCTATACAATTTACCATTGTATTGGATTTGTTGGGGACACAAGAGACTCTTTATTATTTGGTTGCAGGGTTGTTTGAGAGAGACCATCTTCATCCTACACCTCCTACGGATTGATAAACCTTAGGTCATCCACTTGAGGGAAATTTGCTACTGTCCTACAAACATGTGCACTTGCAGGCCCAACAATGTCTACAAGAAGAAGGTTGTGTAGTAGACATCAAGCTCTTTTCTGGCGCCGTTGCCGGGGAGGCTAGGTAAACGACACTCACACCCCATCAACTAAGCTCTTTTCTGGCGTCGTTGCCGGGGAGGTGAGTGCTTGAAGGTATATCTTTAGATCTTGCAATCGAATCTTTTTGCTTCTTGTTTTATCACTAGTTTAGTTTATAAAAGAAAACTACAAAAAAATGGAGTTAAGTTTGTCTCATACGCTTCATCTTTTTAATATCTTTTGTGAGTATAATGAAAAGGAAAATTGTGCTCAAGTGCTAGAAGAAGAAATCTATAGAATGTTTGATACTAAATCTTTGAATGATGAGCATGATTGCAATGTTGTTAGTATGAATTCCTTGAATATCCATGATGCTAATGATATGCAAAGCCACAAGCTTGGGGAAGCTATGTTTGATGAATATGATATTTTTAGTTCCCCAAGCTTTGATGAGAATATTTATTATGATGAAAGCATGCCTCCTATTTATGATGATTATATTGATGAAAGTGGGTTTGGAAGAGTGTCAACTTTAGGAAGTAGTGATCCCACTATTTTGGAGGATGTTGAGTCTTATTGTGATGAACATGAAAGTGGATTTGGAAGAGTGTCAACTTTATTTAGTGATGATTCCACTATTTCAGAAGAGGTTTCAATTGATTATGAGAACAAAGTTGCTACCTATGATGATTATTGTGATGACTTGTATGCTATTAAGAATCATGAAAACCATGAAACTTGTCATCATGATTTTAGTTTTCAATTGGATTATGCTTCACATGATAGTTATTTTGTTGAGTTTGCCCCCACTACTTTTCATGAGAAGAATTTTGCTTATGTGGAGAGTAGTAAATTTTCTATGCTAGTAGATCATGAAAAGAATGCTTTAGGTGCTGGTTATATTGTTGAATTCATTCATGTTGCTACTGAAAATTATTATGAGGGAGGAACATATGCTTGTAGGAATTGCGATAATGTCAAGTTTCCTCTCTATGTGCTTAAAATCTTGAAGCTATGCTTGTGTTACCTTCCTATGCTAGTTGATTATTGTTCCCATAAGTTGTTTGCTCACAAAATCTCTATGCATAGGAAGTGGGTTAGACTAAAATTTGATAGTCATATGCTTCATGATGCTCCCGTTATGTTTCAATTCTTATCTTTTATGTGAGCATCATTGTCATCATCATGCCGAGCTGAAAAGGCATTAAAGAAAAGCGCTTTTTGGGAGACAACCCAATATTTACCCTTACTGTTTTTGTGTGTCCACATGATTATGCTACTGTGGTAATCATGTTTTATAGCTTTTGTTTCAATAAAGTGCCAAGTAGAACCTTTGGGAAGACTTGGGTGAAGTTTATGTGATCTTGCTGTGAAAAACAGAAACTTTAGCACTCACGAGAATAGCTGCCATTTTTTTACTGGAGAGTGCTTTTAGGTTGATTATTTTTGCAGGTGATTAATAGAAAAATTCCTCAGGTCCAGCAATTTATTTCAGAATTTTTTGAGTTCCAGAAGTATATGTTTGATACAGATTACTACAGACTGTTCTGTTTTTGACAGATTCTGTTTTCTATGTGTTGTTTGCTTATTTTGATGAATCTATGAGTAGTATCGGAGGGTATGAACCATAGATAAGTTAAAGAATACAGTAGATATTACACCAATTTTAATTTAGAATGAGTTCATTACAGTACCTAAGTGGTGGTTTTATTTTCTTATACTAACGGAGCTTACGAGTTTTGTTTTGAGTTTTGTGTGGTTAAAGTTTTCAAGTTTTGGGTAAAGATTTGATGGACTATGGAATAAGGAATGGCAAGAGCCTAAGATTTGGGATGCCCAATGCACCCCAAGGTAATATTCAAGGATTACCAAGAGCCTAAGCTTGGGTATGCCCCCGGATGGCATCCCCTCTTTTGTCTTCGTTCATCGGTAACTTTACTTGGAGCTATATTTTTATTCACCACATGATATGTGTTTTGCTTGGAGCGTCATTTTCTTTTGTTTGTGTTTGCTTGCTGTCAATTAGATTAATGTTTTGCATCTATATTTTCAATAAAAATGTCAAGGATAGCCTTTACCATGCTTATTTTGCTAGTATACATGTTGCTGTTTGAAAACAAAAAGTTTACCGCTGTTGCAAAAATTCCCTAGAAAAGTACGAGAATGGTATAATGTTGAATATTTTTGCATTTTGAGCTCTGATAAATTCATTACAGTGGAAATTTTATTTCATAATTGTTGGAGTCAGGGAAGTATTGATACTCCTGCATTCTTTACAGACTATACTGTTTTGGCAGATTGTTGTTATGGTTGCTTTGTTTGCATATGTTTGCTTGCTTAATGATTCTATTTGAGGATAGGAGTGTTAAATATGCAGAGGCATTTAGTATGCAATGTTGAATAATAATTTTAGTAATTTGTTACAGTAGAAAATGATAAGGTTTTGCAATGGTTTATACTAACCTATCTCACGAGTTCTTGTTGAGTTTGTTGTGAATGAAGCTTTTGATAAAAAGAAGAGAAACCATGATATGAGAGGAATTAAGGAGACATAAAAGCTCAAGCTTGGGGATGCCTAAGGCAACCCAAGATAATATTTCAGGAATTCTCAAACATCTAAGCTTGGGGATGCCCCGGTAGGCATCCCATCTTTCTTCAACAATCATCGGTTAGTATCGGTTGAGCCTAACTTTTTGCTTCTTCACATGGGTTGTGCTATCCTTGCATTGTCATTTTGTTTTGCTTTGCTTGCTGTTTGAATACAATAACAAGATCTGAAATTCTTAAATGAGAGGGATTCTTCACATAGTTACATATATATTTTGCTACTCATTGATCTTCACTTATATCTTTTTGGAGTAGTTTTTCATTTACTCGTGTGCTTCACTTATATCCTATGAGTAAATTGTTGAATGAGTTGATTGTCATAAATCTGAAATTATATATGTCTCATTTGCTTATCCCATGGGGAGTAATGACTTCACATCTAAGAAGTAGAGGTTGTAAATTTATTGACGGTTAGCAAGCATTGTATTGGTCATTTGAACAATTCATGAAAGAATACTGAAGGAAGGGAGATTTCACATATAAATATATTATCATAGACATCTTTTATAATTATGAGCACTCATTATGTATGACATGCTAAAGAGTTGATGTTGGACAAGGAAGACAACGTAATGGGTTATGTTTTCTCACATCTCAGTTAAAGTATATTGTCATGGATCATTCAAACATGTTGTGCTTCCCTTTCCCCCTCTGCTAGCCAAAATTTCTTGCACCAAGTAGAGATACTACTTGTGCTTCCAATTATCCTTAAACCCAGTTTTTGCCATGAGAGTCCACTGATGTCTACTACACAACCTTCTTCTTATAGACGTTGTTGGGCTTGCTAGTGCACAGGTTTGTAGGACAGTAGCAAATTTCCCTCAAGTGGATGACCTAAGGTTTATCAATCCGTAGGAGGCGTAGGATGAAGATGGTCTCTCTCAAACAACCCTGCAACCAAATAACAAAGAGTCTCTTGTCTCCCCAACACACCCAATACAATGGTAAATTGTATAGGTGCACTAGTTCGGCGAAGAGATAGTGATACAAGTGCAAAACGGATGGTAGATATAGGTTTTTGTAATCTGAAAATATAAAAACAGCAAGGTAGCAAGCGATAAAAGTGAGCGTAAACGGTATTGCAATGGTAGGAAACAAGGCCTAGGGTTCATACTTTCACTAGTGCAAGTTCTCTCAACAATAATAACATAGATAGATCATATAACAAGCCCTCAACATGCAACAAAGAGTCACTCCAAAGCCACTAATAGCGGAGACCAAACGTAGAGATTATGGTAGGGTACGAAACCACCTCAAAGTTATTCTTTCGAATCGATCTATAAAAGAGTTCGTACTAGAATAACACCTTAAGACACAAATCAACCAAAACCCTAATGTCACCTAGATACTCCATTGTCACCTCAAGTATCCGCGGGCATGATTATACGATATGCATCACACAATCTCAGATTCATCCAACCAACACAAAGTACTTCAAAGAGTGCCCAAAAGCTACTACCGGAGAGTCAAGAACGTGTGCCAACCCCTATGCATAGGTTCCCAATGTCACGAAACCTGCAAGTTGATCACCAAAACATACATCAAGTGGATCGAAAGACATACATCAAGTGTTCTTATAAAAGACTCAATCCGATAAGATAACTTCAAAGGGGAAACTCAATTCATCACAAGAGAGTAGAGGCGAAGAAACATCATAAGATTCAACTATAATAGCAAAGCTCGGGATACATCAAGAGCGTGCCATAGAGGGAACACGAGAGAGAACACGAGAGAGAGAGATCAAACACATAGCTACTGGTACATACCCTCAGCCCCGAGGGTGAACTACTCCCTCCTCGTCATGGAGAGCGTCGGGATGATGAAGACCGGCAGGGTGCCGGAACGGGCTCCCGAGAGGTTTTTGGTGGCTACAGAGGCTTGGGGCGGCGGAACTCCCAATCTATCTTCTGTTCTGGAAGTTTTAGGGTACGTAGGTATATATGGGTGCAAGGGGTACGTCAGTGGACCTCCGGGATGCTCACGAGGTAGGGGGGCGCGCCCTAGGGGGGGGCGTGCCCCCCACCCTCGTGGGCAGCCCGGGACTCCCTTGGCGTGCACTCCAAGTCCATCAGGTTGCTTTCCTTCCAAAAATAACTTCTCCAGTTGATTTCGTTCCGTTTTGACTCCGTCTGATATTCCTTTTCCTCGAAACACTGAAATAGGCATAAAACAGCAAATCTGGGCTAGGCCTCCGGTTAATAGATTAGTCCCAAAAATAATATAAAAGTGGATAATAAAGCCCAATATTGCCTAAAATAGTAGATAAAGTAGCATGGAGCAATCAAAAATTATAGATACGTTGGAGACGTATCAAGCATCCCCAAGCTTAATTCCTGCTCGTCCTCGAGTAGGTAAATGATAAAAAAGAATTTTTGATGCGGAGTGATACTTTGGCATAATTTCAATGTAAATCTTCTTAATCGTGGTATGAATGTTCAGATCTGAAAGATTCAAGACAAAAGTTCATATTGACATAAAAATAATAATACTTCCAGCATACTAATCAAAGCAATAATGTCTTCTCAAAATAGCATGGCAAAAGAAAGTTCATCCCTACAAAATCATATAGTTAGGCTATGCTTCATTTTCGTCACACAAAGATGTTCCCAACTTCTATACCCCCAATGACAAGCCAAGCAATTGTTTCATACTTAAATAATCTCAAACTTTTTCAACCTGCACGCAATACATGAGCGTGAGCCATGAATATAGCACTATGGGTGGAATAGAATATGATGATGGGGATTGTGTGGAGAAGACAAAAAAGGAGAAAGTCTCACATTGACGAGGATAATCAACGGGCTATGGAGATGCCCATCAATTGATGTCAACATGAGGAGTAGGGATTGCCATGGAACGGATGCACTAGAGCTATGAATGCTTAACAAAAGAAAACTAGTGGGTGTGCATCCAACTCGCTTGCTCACGAAGACCTAGGGCATTTGAGGAAGCCCATCGTAGGAATATACAAGCCAAGTTCTATAATGAAAAAATCCCACTAGTATACAAAGACAACTTATGGGACTCACTACATGAAGAAAAAGGTGCTACTTTGAAGCACAACTTATGAGACTCACTATATGAAGAACAAGGTGCTACTTTGAAGCACAAGTGTGGAAAAAGAGATAGTAGCATTGCCCTTTTTTTTGGGCCTTTCTTTTTTTGGCCTTTCTCTTTTTTTTGATTGGGCAATGCTCTAATAATGATGATCATCACACTTCTATTGAATACAACATAAGGATTACAACTCGAAACTTAGAACAAGATAAGACTCTATATGAATGCCTCCGGCGGTGTACCGGGATGGTGCAATGAATCAAGAGTGACATGTATGAAAAATAATGCATGGTGGATTTTCCACAAATACGATGTCAACTACATGATCATGATATGGTAATATGACAGAAGTAATGTATGTCATAATGATGATGAACGGAACGGTGGAAAGTTGCATGGCAATATATCTCGGAATGGCTATGGAAATGCCATAATAGGTAGGTATGGTGGCTGTTTTGAGGAAGATATAAGGAGGTTTATTTGTGATAGAGCGTATCGTATCACGGGGTTTGGATGCACCGGCGAAGTTTGCACCAACTCTCAAGGTGAGAAAGGGCAATGCACGGTACCGAAGAGGCTAGCAATGGCGGAAAGGTAAAAGTGCGTATAATCCATGGACTCAACATTAGTCAAAAGAACTCATATACTTATTGCAAAAATTTAGAAGTCATCAAAAACCAAGTACTACGCGCATGCTCCTAGGGGGATAGATTGGTAGGAAAAGATCATCGCTCGTCCCCGACCGCCACTCATAAGGATGCACAAGCCAGGTACACTTCATGTTTCAAATTTGTTACACAACTTTAACCATATGTGCATGCTACGGGACTTGCTAACTTCAACACAAGCATTCTTTAAATTCATAATCACCCAACTAGCATGACTTTAATATCACTACCTCCATATCTCAAAACAATTATCAAGCATCAAACTTTTCTTAGTATTCAACACACTCATAAGAAAGTTTCACATATCTTGAATACCAAGTATATTAATATTAAGCAAATTACCATGCTATTAACGACTCTCAAAATAATCTAAGTGAAGCATGAGAGATCATATATTTCTTCAAAATAAAACCACCATTGTGCTCTAAAAGATCTAAGTGAAGCACTAGAGCAAACAACAAACTACTCCAAAAGATATAAGTGAAGATCAATGAGTAGTCGAATAATTATGCAACTATGTGAATACTCTCCCATTTAATAATTTCAAATCTTGATACTCTATTCAAACAGCAAGCAAAGCTAAAGAAAACTACAGTGCAAGGATAGCACAACTCATGTTAAGAAGCAAAAACTTAGGCTCAACCGATACTAACCGATAGTTGTTGAAGAAGAAAGGTGGGATGCCTACCGGGGCATCCCCAAGCTTAGATGCTTGAGACTTCTTGAAATATTATCTCGGGGTGCCTTGGGCATCCCCAAGCTTGAACTTTTGTGTCTCCTTAATTCCTCTCATATCATGGTTTCTCTTTTTATCAAAAGCTTCATTCACAACAAACTTAACAAGAACTCGTGAGATAGGTTAGTATAAACCAATGCAAAACCTTATCATTTTCTACTGTAACAAATCACTTAAATTATTATTCAACATTGCATACTAAATTAATCTGCATATTTAATACTCCTATCATCAAATAGAATCATTAAACAAGCAAACATATGCAAACAATGCAAACATAACAGCAATCTGCCAAAACAGTATAGTCTGTAAAGAATGCAAGAGTAGCAATACTTCCCTGACTCCAAAAAATTATGAAATAAAATTCCCACTGTAATAAATTTATCAGAGATTAATATGCAAAAAGATTCAACGTTATACCATTCTTTGACTTTTCTAGGGAATTTTTACAACAGCGGTAAACTTTCTGTTTTCAAACAACAACATGTATACAAGCAAAATAAGCATGGTAGAGGCTATCCTTGACTTTTTTATTGAAACTAAAGAGGCAAAACATTATTATAACTAAAATCAAGCAAATACTAACAAAATAAATGACTCTCCAAGCAAAACACATATCATGTGGTGAATAAAAATATAGCTCCAAGTAAAGTTACCGATGAACGAAGACGAAAGAGGGGATGCCTTCCGGGGCATCCCCAAGCTTAGGCTCTTGGTTTTCCTTGAATATTACCTTAGGGTGCCTTGGGAATCCCCAAGCTTAGGCTCTTGCCACTCCTTATTCCATAGTCCATCGAATCTTTACCCAAAACTTGAAAACTTCAACCACACAAAACTCAAAAACAGAACTCGTAAGCTCCGTTAGTATAAGAAAATAAAACCACCACTTAGGTACTGTAATGAAGTCATTTTAAATTCATATTGGTGTAATATATACTGTATTCTAACTTCTCTATGGTTCATACCACTTAACACTAGCCACAGATGCATCAAAATAAGCAAACAACACATAGAAAACAGAATTTGTCAAAGACAGAACAGTCTGTAGTAATCTGTATAAAACGTATACTTATGGAACCCCAAAAATTATGAAATAAATTTTTGGACCTGAGAAATTTGTCTATTAATCATCTGCAAAAAGAATCAACCTAAAATCCCTCTCCAGTAAAAAATGGCAGCTAATCGCGTGAGTGCTAAAGTTTTTGTTTTTTACAGCAAGATCACATAAACTTCACCCAAGTCTTCCCAAAGGTTCTACTTGGCACTTTATTGAAACAAAAGCTATAAAACATGATTACTACAGTAGCATAATCATGTGTACACACAAAAAACAGTTAGGGTAAATATTGGGTTGTCTCCCAACAAGAGCTTTTCTTTAATGCCTTTCTAGCTAGGCATGATGATGACAATGATGCTCACATAAAATATAAGAATTGAAACATAACGGGAGCATCATGAAGAATATGACTAGCAAATTTAAGTCTAACCCACTTCCTATGCATAGGTATTTTTTGAGAAAACTACTTATGGGAACAATAATCAACTAGCATAGGAAGGTAACACAAGCATAGCTTCAAGAATTTAAGCACATAGGGAGGAAACTTGATATTATTGCAATTCCTACAAGCATAAGTTCCTCTCTCATAATAATTTTCAGTAGCATCATGAATGAATTCAACAATATAACCAGCACCTAAAGCATTCTTTTCATGATCTACAAGCATAGAAAATTTACTACTCTCAACATAAGCAAATTTCTTCTCGTGAATAGTAGTGGGAGCAAACTCAACAGAATAACTATCATGTGATTGAAAATTAAGATCAAGATGACACGTTTCATGGTTATCATTATTCTTTAAAGCATACGTGTCATCACAATAATCATCACAGATAGGAGGCATGCTTTCATCATAGTAAATTTGCTCATCAAAGCTTGGGGGACAAAAATATCATCTCCATCAAACATAGCTTCCCCAAGCTTGTGGCTTTGCATATCATTAGCATCATGGGTATTCAGGGAATTCATACTAACAACATTGCAATCATGCTCATCATTCACATATTTTATGCCAACCATTCTATGTAATTCTTCTTCTAGCACTTGAGCATAATTTTCCTTTCCATCATTCTCATGAAAGATATTAAAAAGATGAAGCGTATGAGACAAACTCAATTCCATTTTTTTGGTAGTTTTCTTTTATAAACTAGACTAGTGCTAAAACAAGAAACAAAAGGATTCGATTGCAAGATCTAAAGATATACCTTCAAGAACTCACCTCCCCGGCAACGGCGCCAGAAAAGTGCTTGATGTCTACTACACAACCTTCTTCTTGTAGACGTTGTTGGCCCTGCAAGTGCACATGTTTGTAGGACAGTAGCAAATTTCCCTCAAGTGGATGACCTAAGGTTTATCAATCCGTAGGAGGCGTAGGATGAAGATGGTCTCTCTCAAACAACCCTGCAACCAAATAACAAAGAGTCTCTTGTCTCCCCAACATACCCAATACAATGGTAAATTGTATAGGTGCACTAGTTCGGCGAAGAGATAGTGATACAAGTGCAAAATGAATGGTAGATATATGTTGTTGTAATCTGAAAATATAAAAACAGCAAGGTAGCAAGCGATAAAAGTGAGCATAAACGGTATTGCAATGATAGGAAACAAGGCCTAGGGTTCATACTTTCACTAGTGCAAGTTCTCTCAACAATAATAACATAGATAGATCATATAACAAGCCCTCAACATGCAACAAAGAGTCACTCCAAAGCCACTAATAGCAGAGAACAAACGTAGAGATTATGGTAGGGTACGAAACCACCTCAAAGTTATTCTTTCGGATCGATCTATAAAAGAGTTCGTACTAGAATAACACCTTAAGACACAAATCAACCAAAACCCTAATGTCACCTAGATACTCCATTGTCACCTCAAGTATCTGTGGGCATGATTATACTATATGCACCACACAATCTCAGATTCATCCAACCAACACAAAGTACTTCAAAGAGTGCCCCAAAGCTACTACCGGAGAGTCAAGAACGTGTGCCAACCCCTATGCATAGGTTCCCAATGTCACGAAACCCGCAAGTTGATCACCAAAACATACATCAAGTGGATCGCAAGACATACATCAAGTGTTCTTATAAAAGACTCAATCTAATAAGATAACTTCAAAGGGGAAACTCAATTCATCACAAGAGAGTAGAGGGGGAGAAACATCATAAGATCCAACTACAATAGCAAAGCTCGGGATACATCAAGATCGTGCCATAGAGGGAACACAAGAGAGAACACGAGAGAGAGAGAGAGAGAGAGAGAGAGAGAGAGATCAAACACATAGCTACTAGTACATACCCTCAGCCCTGAGGGTGAACTACTCCCTCCTCGTCATGGAGAGCGCCGGGATGATGAAGATGGCCACCGGTGATGGGATCCCCCTCCGGCAGGGTGCCGGAACGGGCCCCCGAGAGGTTTTTGGTGGCTACAGAGGCTTGCGGCGGCGGAACTCCTGATCTTTCTTCTGTTCTGGAAGTTTTAGGGTACGTAGGTATATATGGGTGCAGGGGGTACATCGGTGGACCTCCGGGGTGCTCACGAGGTAGGGGGCGCGCCCTAGGGGGGGCGCCCCCCACCTTCATGGGCAGCCCGGGACTCCCCTGACGTGCACTCCAAGTCCATCAGGTTGCTTTCCTTCCAAAAATAACTTCTCGAGTTGATTTCGTTCCGTTTTGACTCCGTATGGTATTCCTTTTCCTCGAAACACTGAAATAGGCATAAAACAGCAAATCTGGGCTGGGCCTCCGGTTAATAGGTTAGTCCCAAATATAATATAGAAGTGGATAATAAAGCCCAATATTGCCTAAAACAGTAGATAAAGTAGCATGGAGCAATCAAAAATTATAAATACGTCGGAGATGTATCATCCACCATACATACCTATGGATTGAGTAAGATCCTTCAAGTAAGTTGTCATCGGTGCAAGCAACAAAAATTGCTCTCTAAATATGCATGACTTATTAGTGTGGAGAAAATAAGATTTGTACGAACTTGTTATGGAAGCAATAAAAGCGACGGACTGCATAATAAAGGTCCATATACAAGGGGCAATATAAAGTGACGTTCTTTCGCATCAAGATTTTGTGTATCCAACCCTAAAAGCGCATGGCAACCTCTACTTCCCTCTGCGAAGGGCCTATCTTTTACTTTATGTCTTTTACTTTATGCAAGAGTCAAGGTGATCTTCACCTTTCCCTTTTTATTTTATCCTTTGGCAAGCACTTTGTGTTAGGGTGATCCTGATATATATATCCAATTGGATGTACGTTAGCATGAACTATTATTGTTGACATCACCCAAAGGTGAATACGTTTGGCGGCAACATTATAAGGCCCAATCTTTCTCTGTGTCTGATTAAAACTTCATAACCACAAGTATTGCGTGAGTGTTAGCAATTGTAGAAGACTATATGATGGTTGAGTATGTGAAGTTTGCTAAATCAAAGCTCTGACATAGACCCTTCCTGAAAATAGGATGAATTGCAATTGTTTGATGACTAAGAATGAAGTTTGCTAGTTTTCAAGGAAGTTTATGGTCTATGCTTTAACATGTGAATTGCTTGTTACTTGATTATGAAAAGTTTTATGAGATGAACTACTGTTATGACATATTATCATGCTAGAAAAAGTGATTGAAATTATCATTGATCAAACTTGTGCACCTATAGCATTCACACTTCATAAATTCTTTCTTTTATCATTTACCTACTCGAAGATGAGTAGGAATTAAGCTTGGGGATGCTGATACATCTCCAACGTATCTATAATTTATGAAGCATTCATGCTATTTTATTATCTGTTTTGCATGATTACGGGCTTTATTATACACTTTTATATTACTTTTGGGACTAACCTATTAACCGGAGGCCCATCCCATATTGTTGTTTTATTGCCTGTTTTAGTATTTTGAAGGAAAGGAATATCAAACGGAGTCCAAACGGAATGAAACCTTCGGCAACGTGATTTTTTGGAAGATTATCATCATGGAGACTTGGAGTTCACGTCACAAGATACTCGAGGAGCCCAGGAGATAGGGCCCCCCCCCTAGTGGGCGCGCCCCCTGTCTCGTGGACCCCTTGAGCACCACCCGACCGACTTCTTTCGCCTATATAAGCATACGTACCCTAAAAACATTGAATATCGAGATAGATCGGGAGTTCCGCCACCGCAAGCCTCTGTAGCCACCAAAAACCTCTCGGGAGCCCTTCCTGGCACCCTGCCGGAGGGGGATCCCATCACCGGTGGCCATCTTCATCATCCCGGCGCTATCCACGATGAGGAGGGAGTAGTTCACCCTCGGGGCTGAGGGTATGTACTAGTAGCTATGTGTTTGATCTCTCTCTCTCTCTCATGTTCTCTCTATGGCACGATCTTGATGTATCATGAGCTTTGCTATTATAATTGGATCTTATGATGCTTCTCCCCCTCTACTCTCTTGTGATGAATTGAGTTTCCCCTTTGAAGTTATCTTATCAGATTGAGTCTTTATGATGAGAACACTTGATGTATGTCTTCATGTGTTTATCTGTGGTGACAATGGGATATCACATGCCACTTGATGTATGTTTTGGTGACCAACTTGCGGGTTCCGCCCATGAACCTATGCATAGGGGTTGGCACACGTTTTCTTGACTCTCGGTAGAGACTTTGGGGCACTCTTTGAAGTACTTTGTGTTGGTTGGATGAATCTGAGATTGTGTGATGCATATCGTATAATCATGCCCACGGATACTTGAGGTGACAATGGAGTATCTCGGTGACATTAGGGTTTTGGTTGATTTGTGTCTTAAGATGTTATTCTAGTACGAACTCTTGAATAGATTGATCCAAAAGAATAACTTTGAGGTGGTTTCGTACCCTACCATAATCGCTACGTTTGTTCTCCGCTATTAGTTGCTTTGGAGTGACTCTTTGTTGCATGTTGAAGGATTGTTATATGATCTATCTATGTTATTATTGTTGAGAGAACTTGCACTAGTGAAAGTATGAACCCTAGGCCTTGTTTCCTATCATTGCAATACCGTTTACGCTCACTTTTATCGCTTGCTACCTTGCTGCTTTTATAATTTTAGATTACAAAAACCTTTATCTATCATCCATATTGCACTTGTATCACCATCTCATTGCCAAACTAGTGCACCTATACAATTTACCATTGTATTGGGTTTGTTGGGGACACAAGAGACTCTTTGTTATTTGGTTGCAGGGTTGTTTGAGAGAGACCATCTTCATCCTACGCATCCTACGGATTGATAAACCTTGGGTCATCCACTTGAGGGAAATTTTCTACTGTCCTACAAACCTGTGCACTTGCAGGCCCAACAACATCTACAATAAGAAGGTTGTGTAGTAGACATCAGGCACCTCCGTGTTCAGCACACGTTCAGCTTGATGACGTCCATCATGCTCTTGATCCAGTTGAGGACAAGGGTGAGTTCCGTCAGCATGACGGCGTGGCGATGGTGATGATGATGTTACTGGCGAAGGGCTTCGCCTAAGCACTACGATGGTATGATCGAGGTGTGTAACTGTGGAGGGGGGCACTGCACACGGTTGGGAGAGAAACTTGTGTGTCCTAGGGTGCCCTGCTACCTCTTGAGCATGCGTTGGTTTTCCCTTCAAGAGGAAGGGTGATGCAACAAAGTATCGTAAGTATTTCCCTCAGTTTTGAGAACCAAGGTATCAATCCAGTAGGAGACGACGCACAAGTCACCTAGTATCTCCACAAACAAGCAAGAACCTTGCAACCAATGCGATAAAGGGGTTGTCAATCCCTTCACGGTCACTCGCAAAAGTGAGATCTAATAAAGATAGAAACTAGAGCTATAAGTGTATCAAAGCTCAACAAAAGAAACTAAGTGGAATCCGCAAGATGTAAATTTAAAGAACAATCATCAAATTCACTGATATGTTTTGTAAATGCTTTATTTTGATCATAAGCATGAGGAGAATTTAGCACGAATTGCAACAAGGAAATACAATCTATCAAAGAGCAATTATCATAATTAAATTCCTTGAAATCCAAAATAGTGGGTTCATTGCTACTTAAAGTCTTGACCTCTCCGATCCCACTTTTATCAATTTTTGCATCTAGCCCTAAATTTTTTGAATCATTGGGACGCATTTTAACTAAAGTTGACTTATCTCCAGTCCCATCTTTATCAAGATTCATATTGGAAAGCAAAGATTTAATAGGAGTAACATCAATCACTTTTAGATCTTCATCATTATTATCATGAAAACTAGAAGAACACGCTTTCACAAAGCAATCTTTTTTAGCATGCATCCTAGCGGTTTTTTCTTTGCACTCATCAATGGAAATTCTCATGGATTTGAGAGACTCATTGATATCATGCTTAAATGGAATAGATCTAAGTTTCAAAGAATCAACATCAAGAGAAATTCTATCCATTTTTCCTAGCCAACTCATCAATCTTAAGCAATTTTTCTTCAACCAAAGCATTGAAATTATTTTTCTAGCTCATAAATTATTTAACACTATTCTCAAAATCAGAGGGCATCTTATTAAAATTTCCATAAGATTTGTTGTAGGAACTACCATAATTATTAGAGGAATTACTAGGAAACGGCCTAGAATTAAAATTTCCTCTATAAGCGTTGTTACCAAAAATGTTCCTACCAACAATTCACATCCATAGATTCATTATTATTCTCAGTCAAAGTGGAAAAAGGCATATTATTAGGATTAGAAGAAACACTTTTATTAGATAATAATTTCATAAGTTCATCCATCTTTCCACTCAAAATATTAATTTCTTCAATTGCATGAACTTTTTTACTAGTAGATCTTTCGGTGTGCCATTGAGAATAATTTACCGTAATATAGTCTAGGAGTTTAGTAGCTTTTCCCAAAGTGATTTCCATAAAAGTGCCTCCCGCGGCCGAATCTAAAAGATTTCTAGGAGCAAAATTCAATCCGGCATAAATTTTTTGTATAATCATCTATAAGTTCAAACCATGCGTAGGGCAATTATGTATCACTAATTTCATCCTCTCCGATGCTTGTGCAACATGCTCATGATCAAGTTTCTTAAAATTCATAATATCGTTCCTAAGAGAGATGATCTTAGTGGGAGGAAAATACTTAGAGATAAAAGCATCTTTGCACTTATTCCATGAATCAATACTATTTTTAGGCAAAGAAGAGAACCAAGTTTTAGCACGATCTCTAAGAGGAAACGGAAATAGCTTCAATTTAACAATATCACTATCCACATCTTTCTTCTTTTGCATATGACACAAATCAATGAAGTTGTTTAGATGGGTTGCGGTATCTTCACTAGGAAGGCCAGAAAATTGATCTTTCATTACAAGATTCAACAAAGCGGTATTAAGTTCACAAGATTCAGCATCGGTAGTAGGAGCAATCGGAGTGCTAATAAAATCATTGTTGTTGGTATTGGAAAAGTCACACAATTTAGTATTATCTTGAGCCATCGTGACAAACAATCAATCCAAGACACAAGCACTCAAGAAGCAAACAAAAAGAGACGAACGGAAGATGGGCGAAGAAAAAGGAAAAGGTTTTCGACATTCGTTTTAGAAGTGGGGGAGAGGAAAATGAGAGGCGAATGGCAAATAATGTAATGTGAGGGAGAAGAGGTTATGATGGGTACTTGGTATGGCTTGACTTGACGTAGATCTCCCTAGCAACGGCGCGAGAAATCCTTCTTGCTACCTCTTGAGCATACGTTGGTTTTCCCTTGAAGAGGAAAGGGTGATGAAGCAAAGTAGCGTAAGTATTTCCCTCAGTTTTGAGAAGCAAGGTATCAATCCAGTAGGAGACGACGCACAAGTCACCTAGTACCTACACAACCAATCAAGAACCTTGCAACCAATGCAATAAAGGGGTTGTCAATCCTTTCACGGTCACTCGCAAAAGTGAGATCTGATAAAGATAGTAAAGAAAATATTTTTGGTATTTTTGTTGCATAGATTGGAAAATAAAGATTGCAAAATAGTAAACGAGATGCGATATAAATAAGAGAGATGTAAGATAATAGAAAAGAGACACGGGCGCCATAGGTTTCACTAGTGGCTTCTCTCAAGATAGCTTGTATTACGGTGGGTGAACAAATTACTGTCGAGCAATTGATAGAAAAGCGCATAATTATGAAGATATCTAAGGCACTGATCATGAATATAGGCATCACGTCCGTGTCAAGTAGACCGAAACGATTCTGCATCTACTACTATTAATCCACACGACCGCTATCCAGCATGCATCTAGAGTATTAAGTTCATTAGAACGGAGTAACGCATTAAGCAAGATGACATGATGTAGAGGGATAAACTCAAGCAATATGATATAAATCCCATCTTTTTATCCTCGATGGCAATAATACAATACGTGCCTTGCTGCCCCTACTATCACTGGGAAAGGACACCACAAGATTGAACCCAAAGCTAAGCACTTCTCCCATTGCAAGAAATATCAATCTAGTAGGCCAAACTAAACAGATAATTCGAAGAGACTTGCAAAGATATCAAATCATGCATATAATAATTCAGAGAAGAACCAAATAATATTCATATATAATCTTGTTCATAAATCCACAGAATTCAGAGAAGAAAAAATAATATTCATAGATAATCTTTTTCATAAATCCGCACGGATCTTAGTAAACACACCGCAAAAGAGTATTACATCAAAGATCTCCAAGAATATCGAGGAGAACTTTATATTGAGAATCAAAGAGAGAGAAGAAATCCTCTAGATAATAACTATGGACCCGAAGTTCTATGGTAAACTACTCATGCTTCATCAGAGAGGCTATGGTGTTGATGTAGAAGCCCCCCGTGATCGATTCCCCCTCCGGCAGATTGCCAGAAAAGGCCCCAAGATGGGATCTCACGGGTACAGAAGGTTGTGGCAGTGGAAAAGTGGTTTTGTGCCTCTCCCGGATGTTTCTAGGTTATAAGAGTATATATAGGTGAAAGAAGTACGTCGGTGGAGCTACGAGGGGCCCACGAGGGTGGGGGCGCGCCTACCCCCCTAGGCGCACCCTCCTGCCTCATGGCCGCCTCGTGGCATTCCAGACTTCTACTCCAAGTCTTCTGGATTGCTTTCGGTCCAAGAAAGATCATCACGAAGGTTTCATTCCATTTGGACTCCGTTTGGTATTCCTTTTCTGCAAAACTTTAAAATAGGCAAAAAAACAGAAACTAGCACTGGGCCTCCGGTTAATATGTTAGTCCCAAAAATAATATAAAAGAGCATATTAAAGCCCATTAAAAATCCAAAATAGATAATATAATAGCATGGAACTATCAAAAATTATAGATACGTTGGAGACATATCAAGCATCCCCAAGCTTAAGTCCTGCTCGTCCTCGATAGGTAAATGATAAAAAGAGAATTTTTATGTGGAATGCTACCTAACATATTTATCAATGTAACTTTCTTTATTGTGGCATGAATGTTCAGATCTAAAAGATTCAAGACAAAAGTTTAATATTGACATAAAAATAATAATACTTCAAGCATACTAACAAAGCAATCATGTCTTCTCAAAATAACATGGCCAAAGAAAGCTATCCCTACAAAATCATATAGTCTGGTTATGCTCTATCTTCATCACACAAAGTATTTAATCATGCACAACCCCGATGACAAGCCAAGCAATTGTTTCATACTTTTGATGTTCTCAAACTTTTCATTCTTCACGTCATACATGAGCGTGAGCCATGGACATAGCACGATTGGTGGAATGGAATGGTGGTTGTGGAGAAGACAAAAAGGAGAAGATAGTCTCACATCAACTAGGCGTATCAACGGGCTATGGAGATGCCCATCAATAGATATCAATGTGAGTGAGTAGGGATTGTCATGCAACGGATGCACTAGAGCTATAAGTGTATGAAAGCTCAACAAAAGAAACTAAGTGGGTGTGCATCCAACTTGCTTGCTCACGAAGACCTAGGGCTTTTTTGAGGAAGCCCATCATTGGAATATACAAGCCAAGTTTTATAATGAAAATTTCCCACTAGTATATGAAAGTGACAACATAGGAGACTCTCTATCATGAAGATCATGGTGCTACTTTGAAGCACAAGTGTGGTAAAAGGAAAGTAGCATTGCCCCTTCTCTCTTTTTCTCTCATTTTTTTATTTGGGCCTTTTCTCCTTTTTTTATGGCCTCTTTTATTTATTTATTTATTTATTTTCTTCCGGAGTCTCATCCCGACTTGTGGGGGAATCATAGTCTCCATCATCCTTTCCTCACTGGGACAATGCTCTAATAATTAAGATCATCACACTTTTATTTAGTTATGACTCAAGAATTACAACCCGATACTTAGAACAAAATATGACTCTATGTGAATGCCTCCGCCGGTGTACCGGGATGTGCAATGATTCAAGAGTGACATGTATGAAGAAATTATGAATGGTGGCTTTGCCACAAATACGATGTCAACTACATGATCATGCAAGGCAATATGACAATGATGGAGCGTGTCATAATAAATGAATAGTGGACAGTTGCATGGCAATATATCTCAGAATGGCTATGGAAATGCCATAATAGGTAGGTATGGTGGCTGTTTTGAGGAAGGTATATGGTGGGTGTATGGTACCTATGAAATTTGTGCGGTACTAGAGAGGCTAGCAATGGTGGAAGGGTGAGAGTGCGTATAATCCATGGCCTCAACATTAGTCATAAAGAACTCACATACTTATTGCAAAAATTTATTAGTTACCGAAACGAAGTACTACGTGCATGCTCCTAGGGGGATAGATTGGTAGGAAAATACCATCGCTCGTCCCCGACCGCCACTCATAAGGAAGACAATCAATAAATAAATCATGCTCCAACTTCATCACATAACGGTTCACCATACGTGCATGCTACGGGAATCACAAGCTTTAACACAAGTATCTCTCAAATTCACAACTACTATACTAGCATGACTCTAATATCACCATCTTCATATCTCAAAAAAATCATAAAGAATCAAACTTCTCATTATATTCAATGCACTTTATATGTAAGTTTTTATTATACCCATCTTGGTTGCCCATCATGTTAGGACTAGTTTTATAACCAAAGCAAATTATCATACTATTCTAAAAGACTCTCAAAATAATATAAGTGAAGCATGAGATATCAATATTTCTATAAAATAAACCACCACCGTGCTCTTATAAGATATAAGTGAAGTACTAGAGCAAAATTGTCTAGCTCAAAAGATATAAGTGAAGCACATAGAGTATTCTAATAAATTCCGATTCATGTGTGTCTCTCCCAAAAGGTGTGTACAACAAGGATGGTTGTGGTAAACTAAAATGCAAAGACTCAAATCATACAAGACACTCCAAGCAAAACACATATCATGTGGTGAATAAAAATATAGCTGCAAGTAAAGTTACCGATAGACGAAGACGAAAGAGGGGATGCCTTCCGGGGCATCCCCAAGCTTAGGCTTTTGTCTGTCCTTGAATTTTACCTTGGTTTGCCTTGGGCATCCCCAAGCTTAGGCTCTTGCCACTCCTTTATTCCAAAATCCATCAAATCTTTACCCAAAAACTTGAAAACTTCACAACACAAAACTTCAACAGAAAATCTCATGAGCTCCGTTAGTATAAGAAAATAAACCACCACTTTAAGTAACTGTAATGAACTCATTCTTTATTTATTTTGGTGTTAAACCTACTGTATTCCAGCTCCTCTATGGTTCATATCCCCCGATACTACTCATAGATTCATCAAAATAAGCAAACAACACACGAAAAAGAGAATCTGTCAAAACAGAACAGTCTGTAGTAATATGTAACTTTCGAATACTTATGTAACTCTAAAAATTCTGAAATAAATTGGTGGACGTGAGTAATTTGTCTATTAATCATCTTCATAAAGAATCAACCTAAAATCACTCTCCAGTAAAAAATGACATCTATTCTCGTGAGCGCAAAAGTTTCTGTTTTTTACAGCAAGATCTCAAAGACTTCACCCAAGTCTTCCCAAAGGTTGTACTTGGAACGAACACTAATTAAAACATAAAACCACATCTAAACAGAATTTAGATGAATTATTTATTACTAAACAGGAGCAAAAAGATAAGAAAAAAATAAAATTGGGTTACCTCCCAACAAGCGCTATCGTTTAACGCCCCTAGCTAGGCATAAAAACACAAATAGATCTAGGTATTGCCATCTTTGGTATGCCATCCATAAGTGGCTCTCATAATAGATTCATAATGAAATTTAATTTTATTCCTAGGAAATTGTTCCATGCCCTTCCTTAACGGAAATTGGAATCTAACATTTCCTTCTTTCATATCAATTATTGCACCAATCGTTCTAAGGAAAGGTCTGCCAAGAATAATAGGACATGTAGGATTGCAATCTATATCAAGAACAATGAAATCTACGGGCACATAATTACTATTTTCAACAATAAGAACATCATTAATTCTCCCCATAGGTTTCTTAATAGTGGAATCCGCAAGATGCAAATTTAAAGAACAATCATCAAATTCACGGAAACCTAGCACATCACAAAAAGTTTTTGGAATCATGGAAACACTAGCACCCAAATCACACAAAGTATAGCATTCATAATCTTTAATCAGAATTTTAATACTAGGTTCCCACTCATCATAAAGTTTTCTAGGGATAGAAACTTCTAGCTCAAGCTTTTCTTCATAAGATTGCATCAACGCATCAACGATATGTTTTGTAAATGCTTTATTTTGATCATAAGCATGAGGAGAATTTAGCACGGATTGCAACAAGGAAATACAATCTATCTAAGAGCAATTATCATAATTAAATTACTTGAAATCCAAAATAGTGGGTTCATTTCTATTTAAAGTCTTGACCTCTCCAATCCCACTTTTATCAATTTTTGCATCTAGACCTAAAAACTCTGAATCACTGGGACACCTTTTAACTAAAGTTGACTCATCTCCAGTCCCATCTTTATCAAGATTCATATTGGAAAGCAAAGATTTAATTGGAGTAACATCAATCACTTTTAGATCTTCATCATTATTATCATGAAAACTAGAAGAACACGCTTTCACAAAGCAATCTTTTTTAGCACGCATCCTATCGGTTCTTTCTTTGCATTCATCAATGAAAATTCTCATGGATTTGAGAGACTCATTGATATCATGCTTAGGTGGAATAGATCTAAGTTTTAAAGAATCAACATCAAGAGAAATTCTATCTGAAGGAAATATGCCCTAGAGGCAATAATAAAGTTATTATTTATTTCCTTAATTCACGATAAATGTTTGTTATTCATGCTAGAATTGTATTAACCGGAAACTTAGTACATGTGTGAATACATAGACAAAACATGTAGTCCCTAGTATGCCTCTACTTGACTAGCTCATTAATCAAAGATGGTTATGTTTCCTAACCATAGACATATGTTGTCATTTGATGAACAAGATCACATCATTAGGAGAATGATGTGATGGACATGACCCATCCGTTATCTTAGCATTATGATCGTGTCAGTTTCATTGCTACCGCTTTCTTCATGACTTATACAAGTTCCTCAAACTATGAGATTATGCAACTCCCGAATATCGGAGGAACACTTTATGTTCTACCAAACGTCACAACGTAAAAGGGTGATTATAAATGTGCTCTCCAGGTGTCTCCAAAGGTGTTTGTTGGGTTGGCATATATCCAGATTAGGATTTGTCACTCCGTGTTTCGGAGAGAGGTATCTCTGGGCCCTCTCGGTAACACTCATCACTATAAGCCTTCCAAGCATTGTAAGTAATGAGTTAGTTGCGGGATGAAGTATTACGGAACGAGTAAAGAGACTTGCCAGTAACGAGATTGAACTAGGTATGATGATACCGACGATCGAATCTCGGGCAAGTAACGTACCGGTGACAAAGGGAACAACGTATGTTGTTATGCGGTTTGACTGATAAAGATCTTCATAGAATATGTAGGAACCAATATGAGAATCTAGGTTCCGCTATTGGCTATTGATCGGAGACGTGTCTCGGTCATGTCTACATAGTTCTCGAACCCGTAGGGTCCGCACGCTTAACGTTCGATGACGATTTGTATTATCAGTTTATATGATTAGATGACCGAAGGTTGTTCGGAGTCCCGGATGAGATCACAGATATGACGAGGAGTCCCGAAATGGTCGAGACATAAAGATTGGTCTATTGGAAGGTTATATTTGGACACCGGAAGGGTTCCGAAGTGTATCAGATATTTTTCGGAGTACCGGGAGGTTACCGGAACCCCCCGAGTCAATGGGCCTTAAGGCCCTAGTGGAGATAGGAGGCAGCGGGCAAGTGGTGGGGCACGCCCCACTAGGCCCAAACCGAATTGGTTTAGGGTTTTGGGGGCCAGTCCCCCTTTCCTTCTTCTCTCCTCCTCCTTCCTCCTTCTCCTAATAGGAATAGGAAAGGGGGAGCCAAACCTACTTGGAGTAGGACTCCCCCCTTGGGAGCGCCACCCCTTGGCCGGCCTCCTCCTTCCTCCCTCCTTTATATACGTGGGAGGGGGAACCCCATAGACACACAAGTTGACAATTGTTTTTGCCATGTGTTGTGCCCCCCTCCACAATTACACACCTCAGTCATATCGTCGTAGTGCTTAGGCAAAGCCCTGCGCCGGTAACTTCATCATCACCGTCACCATGCCGTCGTGCTGACGAAACTCTCCCTCGGCCTCAACTGGATCAAGAGTACGAGGGACGTCTTTGAGCTGAACGTGTGCTGAACACGGAGGTGCCGTACGTTCGGTGCTTGGATCAGTTGGATCGTGAAGACGTTCGACTACATCAACCGCGTTAACTAAACGCTTCCACTTTCGGTTTATGAGGGTACGTGGACACACTCTCCCCTGTCGTTGCTATGCATCACCTAGATAGATCTTGCGTGATTGTAAGAATTTTTTTGAAATTACTGTGTTCCCCAATAGTGGCATCTGAGCCAGGTCTATGCGTAGATGTTATATGAAGGAGTAGAACACAAAGAGTTGTGGGCGATAATAGTCATACTGCTTACCAGCATGTCATACTTTGATTTAGCGGTATTGTTGGATCAAGCGGCTCATACCGACATTACGCATACGCTTACGCGAGACTGGTTCTACCGCCGTGCTTCGCACATACGTGGCTAGTGAGTGTCTGTTTCAACAACTTTAGTTGAATCGAGTGTGGCTACGCCCGGTCCTTGTTCAAGGTTAAAACATCACACTTGATGAATAATCGTTGTGGTTTTGATGCATAGGTAAGAACGGTTGTTGCTAAGCCCATAGCAGCCACGTAAAACTTGCAACAACAAAGTAGAGGACGTCTAACTTGTTTTTGCAAGGCTTGTTGTGATGTGATATGGTCAAGGCATGATGCGATATAAATTGTTGTATGAGATGATCATGTTTTGTAACAAAGTTATCGGCAACTGGCAGGAGCCATATGGTTGCCGCTTTATTGTATGCAATGCAATCGCCATGTGATTGTTTTACTTTATCACTAAACGATAGTGATAGTCGTAGTAACATTAGTTGGCAAGATGACAACGATGCTACGATGGAGATCAAGGTGTTGCGCCGGTGACGTTGGAGATCATGACGATGCTTCGGTGATGGAGATCATGAGCACAAGAAGATGATGGCCATATCATGTCACATATTTTGATTGCATATGATGTTTATCCTTTATGCATCTTATTTGCTTAGAACGTCAGTAGCATTATAAGATGATCCCTTACTAAATTTCAAGGTACAAGTGTTGTCCCTGAGTATGCACCATTGCTACAGTTCGTCGTGCCGAGACACCACGTGATGATCGGGTGTGATAAGCTCTACGTTCATGTACAACGGGTGCAAGCCAGTTTTGCACACGCAAAATACTCGGGTTAAACTTGATGAGCCTAGCATATGCAGATATGGCCTCGAAACACTGGAGACCGAAAGGTCAAGCGTGAATCATATAGTAGATATGATTAACATAGTGATGTTCACCATTGAAAACTACTCCATCTCACATGATGATCGGACGTGGTTTAGTTGATTTGGATCACGTGATCACTAAGATGATTAGAGGGATGTCTATCTAAGTGGGAGTTTTTAAGTGATATGATTAATTGAACTTTAATTTATCAAGAACTTAGTCCTGATAGTATTTTGCAAATTGTGTTGTAGATCAATAGCTCGCGTTGTAGCTTCCCTATGTTTTTATATGTTCCTAGAGAAAACTAAGTTGAAAGATGATAGTAGCAATGATGCGGACTGAGTCTGTGATCTGAGGTTTATCCTCATTGCTGCAGAGAAGAATTATGTCCTTGATGCACCGTTAGGTGAAAAAACTATTACAGGAGCAAATGCAGACGTTATGAACGTTTGGCTAGCTTAATATGATGACTACTTGATAGTTTAGTGCACCATGCTTTACGGCTTAGAATCGGGACTTCAAAGATGTTTTGATCGTCATGGACCATATGAGATGTTCCAGGAGTTGAAGTTAATATTTCAAGCAAATACTCGAGTTGGGAGATATTAAGTCTCCAACAAGTTCTATAGCTAAAAGATGGAGGAGAATAGCTCAAGCAGTGAGCATGTGCTCATATTGTCTAGGTACTACAATCGCTTAAATCAAGTGGGAGTTAATCTTCCAGATAAGATAGTGATTGACAGAGTTCTCTAGTCACATCACCAAGTTACTGGAACTTCGTGATGAACTATAGTATGTAAGGGATGATGAAAACGATTCCCGAGCTCTTCGTGATGCTGAAATCAACGAAGGTAGAAATCAAGAAAGAGCATCAAGTGTTGATGATTGACAAGACCACTAGTTTCAAGAAAAGGGCAAAGGGAAAGAAAGGGAACTTCAAGTAGAATGGCAAGCAGTTGTCACTCCCATGAAGAAGCCCAAAGCTGGACCAAAGACTGAAACTGAGTGATTCTACTGCAAAGGAAATGGTCATTGGATGCGGAAATGCCCTAAATAGTTGGTGGATAAGAAGGATGGTAAAAGTGAACAAGGGTATATTTGATATGCAGATTATTGATGTGTACCTTTCTAGTGTTTATAGTAGCCCCTGGGTATTTGATACTTGTTCGATTGCTAAGATTAGTAACTCGAAACAGGAGTTACAAAATAAACAAAGACTAGTTGAGGGTGAAGTGACGATGTGTGTTGGAAGTGGTTCCAAGATTGATATGATCATCATCGCACACTCCCTATACTTTCGAGATTAGTGTTGAACCTAAATAAATGTTATTTGGTGTTTGCGTTGAGCATAAATATGATTATATCATGTTTATTGCAATATGATTATTCATCTAAAACAGAGAATAAATTGTTATTCTATTTACATGAACAAAACCTTCTATGGACATACACCCAATGTTGATGGTTTATTGAATCTTGATCGTAGTGATACACATATTCATAATATTGATGCCAAAAGATGCAAAGTTGATAATGATGGTGCAACATATTTGTGGCACTACCGTTGGGTTCATATCAGTGTAAAGTGCATGAAGAAACTCCATAAAGATGGACTTTTGGAATCACTTGATTATGAATCATTTGATACTTGCGAACCGTGCCTTATGGGCAAGATGACTAAAACTCCGTTCTCCGGAACAATGGAATGAGCTAGTGACTTATTGGAAATAATACATACCAATGTATGCGGTCCAATGAGTGTTGATGCTCGTGGTGGGTATCGTTATTTTCTGACCTTCATAGATGATTTGAGCAGATATGGGTATATCTACTGAATGAAACACAAATCGGAAATATTCAAAAAGTTCAAAGAATTATAGACTGAAGTGGAGAATCATCGTAACAAGAAAATAAAGTTTCTACGATCTGATCGTAGAGGAGAATATTTGAGTTACGAGTTTGACCTTAATTTAAAACAATGTGGAATAGTTTCACAGCTCACGCCACATGGAACACCACAGCGTAATGGTGTGTCCGAACATCGTAACCGCACTTTATTGGATATGGTGCGATCTATGATGTCTCTTACTAGGTTACCACTATCGTTTTGGGGTTATGCATTAGAGAGAGCTGCATTCACTTTAAATAGGGCACCATCAAAATCCGTTGAGATGACGCCTTATGAACTGTGGTTTAGCAAGAAATGAAAGTTGACGTTTCTTAAAGTTTGGGGCTGTGATGCTTATGTGAAAAAGCTTCAACCTGATAAGCTCGAACCCAAATCGGAGAAATGCGTCTTCATACGATACCCAAAGGAAACTGTTGGGTACACCTTCTATCACAGATCCGAAGGGAAGATCATTGCTAAGAATGGATCCTTTCTAGAGAAGGAGTTTCTCTCGAAAGAAGTGAGTGGGAGGAAAGTAAAACTTGATGAGGTAATTGTACCTTCTCCCGAATTGGAAAGTAGTTTATCACAGAAATCAGTTCTAGTGATTCCTACACCAATTAGTGAGGAAGCTAGTGATGATGATCATGAAGCATCACATCAAGTTACTACCGAACTTCGTAGATCTTCCAGATTAAGATCCGCACCAGAGTGGTACGACAATCCTATTCTGGAAGTCATGTTACTAGATCATGATGAACCTACGAACTATGAGGAAGTGATGTTGAGCCCAGATTCCGCAAAATGGCTTGAGGCCATGAAATCTGAGATGGGATCCATGTATGAGAACAAAGTGTGGATTTTGGTGGACTTGCTCGATGATCGGCAAGCCATAGAAAATAAATGGATCTTCAAGAGGAAGACGGACACTGATAGCAGTGTTACTATCTACAAAGCTCGACTTGTCGCAAGAGGTTTTCGACAAGTTCAAGGTGTTGACTACAATGAGATTTTCTCAACTATAGCGATGCTTAAATCCGTCTGGATCATGTTAGCAGTTGCCATATTTTATTAAATCTGGCAGATGGATGTCAAAACTGCATTCCTGAATGGATTTCTAGAAGAAGAGTTGTATATGATGCAACCAGAAGGTTTTGTCGATCCAAAGGGTGCTAACAAAGTATGCAAGCTCCAGCGATCCATTTATGGACTAGTGCAAGCCTCTCGGAGTTGTAATAAACACTTTGATAGTGTGATCAAAGCATATGGTTTTATATAGACTTTTGGAGAAGCCTGTATTTACAAGAAAGTGAGTGGGAGATCTATAGCATTTCTAATATTATATGTGGATGACATATTGTTGATTGGAAATGATATATAATTTCTGGATAGCATAAAGGGATACTTGAATAAGAGTTTTTCGATGAAAGACCTCAAAGATGCTGCTTACATATTGGGTATCAAGATCTATAGAGATAGATCAAGACGCTTAATTGGACTTTCACCTTGATAAAGTTTTGAAAAAGTTCAAAAATGGATCAATCAAAAGAAGGGTTCTTGCCTGTATTACAATTTACAAGGTGTAAAGTTGAGTAAGACTCAAAGCCCGACCACGGTAGAAAATAGAAAGAGAATAAAAGTCATTCCCTATGCCATGGTCATAGGTTCTATAAAGTATGTTATGTTGTGTACCAGACCTATTGTGTACCTTGCCATGAGTATTGGCAAGGGGGTACAATAGTGATTTAAGAGTAGATCACTGGACATCGGTCAAAATTATCCTTAGTGAGGACCAAGGAAATATTTCTCGATTATGGAGGTGATAAAAGAGCTCGTTGTAAAGAGTTACGTCGATGCAAGCTTTTACACCGATCCAAATGACTCTAAGTCTCAATCTGGATACATATTGAAAGTGGGAGCAATTAGCTAGAGTAGCTCCATGCAGAGCATTGTAGACATAGAATATTTGCAAAATACATACGGCTCTGAATGTGACAGACCCGTTGACTAAACTTCTCTCACGAGCAAAACATGATCACACCTTAGTACTCTTTGGGTGTTAATCACATAGCGATGTGAACTAGATTATTGATTCTAGTAAACCCTTTGTGTGTTGGTCACATGATGATGTGAGCTATGGGTGTTAATCACATACAGATGTGAATGTTTGTGTTAAATCACATGGCGATGTGAACTAGATTATTGACTCTAGTGCAAGTGGGAGACTGAAGGAAATATGCCCTAAAGGCAATAATAAAGTTATAATTTATTTCCTTAATTCATGATAAATGTTTATTATTCATGCTAGAATTGTATTAATCAGAAACTTAGTATGTGTGTGAATACTTAGACAAAACATATAGTCCCTAGTATGCCTCTACTTGACTAGCTCGTTAATCAAAGATGGCTATGTTTCCTAACCATAGACATGTGTTGTCATTTGATGAACGGGATCAAATCATTAGGAGAATGATGTGATGGACATGACCCATCCGTTAGCTTAGCATTATGATCGTTTCAAATTCATTGCTACTGCTTTCTTCATGACTTATACAAGTTCCTCAGACTATGAGATTATGCAACTCCCGAATACCGGAGGAACACTTTGTGTGCTACCAAACGTCACAATGTAAAAGGGTGATTATAAAGGTGCTCTACAGGTGTCTCTGAAGGTGTTTGTTGGGTTGGCATATATCGAGATTAGGATTTGTCACTCCATGTTTCGGAGAGGTATCTCTGGGCCCTCTCGATAATACTCATCACTATAAGCCTTGCAAGAATTGTAACTAATGAGTTAGTTGCGGGATGAAGTATTACGGAACGATTAAAGAGACTTTCCGGTAACAAGATTGAACTAGGTATGATGATACCGACGATCGAATCTCGAGCAAGTAACGTACTGATGACAAAGGGAACAACGTATGTTGTTATGTGGTTTGACTGATATAGATCTTCGTAGAATACGTAGGAACCAATATGAGCATCCAGGTTCCCCTATTGGTTATTGATCGGAGACGTGTCTCGGTCATGTCTACATAGTTTTCGAACCCGTAGGGTCCGCATGCTTAACGTTCGATGACGATTTGTATTACGAGTTTATGTGATTTGATGACCGAAGGTTGTTCGCAGTGCCGGATGAGATCACGGACATGACGAGGAGTCTCGAAATGGTCAAGACATAAATACTGATATATTGGAAGGTTATATTCAGACACCGGAAGGGTTCCGAAGTGTATCGGATATTTTTCGGAGTAGTAGGAGGTTACCGGAATCCCCCGGGGAGTCAATGGGCCTTATGGCCATAGTGGAGATAGGAGGCAGCGGGCAAGTGGTGGGGCGCGCCCCCCTAGGCCCAAACCAAATTGGTTTAGGGTTTTGGGGTCCCCCCCTTTCCTTCTTCTCTCCTCCTCCTTCCTCCTTCTCCTAATAGGAATAGGAAAGGGGGGAGCAAAACCTACTTGGAGTAGGACTCCCCCCTTGGGCGTGCCACCCCTTGGCCGGCATCCTCCTCCCTCCCTCCTTTATATACGTGGGAGGGGGGCACCCCATAGACACACAAGTTGACAATTGTTTTAGCCGTGTGCAGTGCCCACCTCCATAGTTACACACCTCGGTCATATCGTCGTAGTGCTTAGGCGAAGCCCTGCACCGGTAACTTCATCATCACTGTCACCACGCCGTCGTGCTGATGAAACTCTCCCTCAGACTCAACTGGATCAAGAGTATGAGGGACATCTCCGAGCTGAACGTGTGCTGAACATGGAGGTGTTACGTTCGGTGCTTGGATCGGTTGGATCACGAAGACGTTCGACTACATCAACCGCGTTAACTAAACGCTTCGGCTTTCGGTCTACGAGGGTACGTGGACACACTCTCCCCTCTCATTGCTATGCATCACCTAGATAGATCTTGCGTGATCGTAGGAATTTTTTGAAATTACCGCATTCCCCAACACTATCCATACCAAATTTTTTGAAATTACCGCGTTCCCCAACACTATCCACATTCCTAGCGAACTCATCAATCTTAATCAATTTTCCTTCAACCAAAGCATTAAAATTATTTTGCGAGCTCATAAATTCTTTAACACTATTCTCCAAATAAGAGGGCATCTTATTAAAATTTCCATAAGAGTTGTTGTAGGAATTACCATAATTATTAGAGGAACTACTAGGAAACGGCCTAGAATTAAAATTTCCTCTATACGCGTTGTTACCAAAATTGTCCTACCAACAAAATTCACATCCATAGATTCATTATTATTCTCAATCAAAGTGGGAAAAGGCATATTATTAGGATCATAAGAAACACTTTTATTAGCAAATAATTTCATAAGTTCATCCATCTTTCCACTCAGAATATTAATTACTTCAATTGCATGAACTTTTTTACTAGTAGATCTTTCGGTGTGCCATTGCGAATAATTAACTATAATATTGTCTAGGAGTTTAGTAGCTTCTCCTAAAGTGATTTCCATAAAAGTGCCTCCTGCGGCCGAATCTAAAATATTTTTAGAAGCAAAATTCAATCCGACATAAAAGTTTTGTATAATCATCCATAAGTTCAAACCATGTGTAGGGCAATTACGTACCATTAATTTCATCCTCTCCCAAGCTTGTGCAACATGCTCATGATCAAGTTGCTTAAAATTCATAATATCGTTCCTAAGAGAGATGATCTTAGCGGGAGGAAAATACTTAGAGATAAAAGCATTCTTGCACTTATTCCATGAATAAATTCTATTTTTAGGCAAAGAAGAGAACCAAGTTTTAGCATGATCTCTAAGAGAAAACGGAAATAGCTTCAATTTAACAATATCATTATCCACATAATTCATCTTTTGCATATCACACAAATCAACAAAGTTTTCTAGATGGGTTGCGGCATCTTCACTAGGAAGGCCAGGAAATTGATCTTTCATTACAAGATTCAACAAAGCGGTATTAATTTCACAAGATTCAGCATCGTTAGTAGGAGCAATCGGAGTGCTAATAAAATCATTGTTGTTGGTATTGGAAAAGTCACACAATTTAGTATTATCTTGAGCCATCGTGACAAACAATCAATCCAACACACAAGCACTCAAGAAGCAAACAAAAAGAGACGAACGGAAGAAGGGCGAAGAAAAAGGCAAAGGTTTTCGAAATTCGTTTTAGAAGTGGGGGAGAGAAAAACGAGAGGCGAATGGCAAGTAATGTAATGCGAGGGAGAAGAGTTTATTATGGGTACTTGGTATGGCTTGACTTGACGTAGATGTCCCTGGCAACAGCGCCAGAAATCCTTCTTGCTACCTCTTGAGTATGCGTTGGTTTTCCCTTGAAGAGGAGAGGGTGATGCAGCAAAGTAGCGTAAGTATTTCCCCTCAGTTTTGAGAACCAAGGTATCAATCCAGTAGGAGACGACGCACAAGTCACCTAGTACCTGAACAAACAA
Source organism: Triticum aestivum (assembly GCF_018294505.1). Lineage (NCBI taxonomy): Eukaryota > Viridiplantae > Streptophyta > Magnoliopsida > Poales > Poaceae > Triticum > Triticum aestivum. The sequence goes on from NC_057798.1 coordinate 409,885,578, forward strand.
TCAACCTTGCAACCAACGCGATAAAGGGGTTGTCAATCCCTTTACAGTCACTCGCAAAAGTGAGATCTAATAAAGATAGTAAAGTAAATATTTTTGGTATTTTTGTTTTATAGATTGAAAAGTAAAGATTGCAAAATAGTAAACGAGATGCGATATAAATAAAAGAGATGTAATATAATAGGAAAGAGACCCGGGGGCCATAGGTTTCACTAGTGGCTTCTCTCAAGATAGCATGTATTACGGTGGGTGAACAAATTACCGCCAAGCAATTGATAGAAAAGCGCATAATTATGAAGATATATAAGGCAATGATCATGAATATAGGCATCATGTCCGTGTCAAGTAGACCAAAACGATTCTGCATCTACTACTATTACTCCACACATCGACCACTATCCAGCATGCATCTAGAGTATTAAGTTCATAAGAACGGAGTAACGCATTAAGCAAGATGACATGATGTAGAGGGATAAACTCAAGCAATATGATATAGACCCCATCTTTTTATCCTCGATGGGTACAATACAATACGTGCCTTGCTGCCCCTACTGTCACTGGGAAAGGACACTGCAAGATTGAACCCAAAGATAAGCACTTCTCCCATTGCAAGAAAGATCAATCTAGTTGTCTAAACTAAACCGATAATTCGAAGAGACTTGCAAAGATATCAAATCAGGCATATAAGAATTCAGAGAAGAACCAAATAATATTCATAGATAATCTTGTTCATAAATCCACAATTCATCGAATCTTGGCAAACACACCGCAAAATAGTATTACATCAAATAGATCTTCAAGAACATTGAGGAGAACTTTGTATTGAGAATCAAAGAGAGAGAAGAAGACATCTAGCTAATAACTATGGACCCGAAGATCTGTGGTAAAGTACTCACGCTTCATCAGAGAGACTATGGTGTTGATGTAGAAGCCCTCTGTGATCGATTCCCCCTCCCGCTGATCGCCGAAAAAGGCTCCAAGATGGGATCTCATGGGTACAGAAGGTTGCGGCGATGGAAAAGTGGTTTCACGGCTCTCCCTGATGTTCCTAGGGTATAAGAGTATATATAGGCAAAAGAAGTACGTCGATGGAGCTACAAGGGGCTCATGAGGGTGGGGGCGCGCCTGCCCCCCTGGGCGCGCCCTCCTGCCTCGTGGCCGCCTCGTGGTGTTCCAGACTTCTACTCCAAGTCTTCTGGATTGCTTTCGGTCCAAGAAAGATCATCGTGAAGGTTTCATTCCATTTGGACTACGTTTGGTATTCCTTTTATGCAAAACTCTGAAATAGGCAAAAAACAGCAACTGGCACTGGGCCTCTGGTTAATAGGTTAGTCCCAAAAATAATATAAAAGAGCATATTAAAGCCCATTAAACATCCAAAACAGATAATATAATAGCATGGAACAATAAAAAATTATAGATATGTTGGAGACGTATCATGCCCCCCTGCCCCCGTATATAAAGGAGAAAGGGGAGACCAGCCAACCCCTGTAGGCGCGCCTGGGAGAGCGGAGTCCTACAAGGACTCCAAGTCCTAGTAGGAGTCCACCTCCCGGGAGAGGGGAAAGGAAGGAGAGGGAGATGGAGTAGGAAAGGGGGGCGCCACCCCCCCTCCCTAGTCCAATTCAGACCCAAGGGGGAGGGGGCGCGTGGCCTGCCCTGGCCGCTCCTCTCTGCTACATCTTGAGCTAGCGTTGGTTTTCCCCGAAGAGGAGAGGGTGATGGAGCAAGTGTAGCGTAAGTATTTCCCTAAGTTTTGAGAACCAAGGTATCAATCCAGTAGGAGGCTCCTCAAAAGTCCCATGTACCTACACAAACAAACTGAGAACTCGCAACCAACACAATAAAAGGGTTGTCAATCCCTTCACGGCCACTTGCGAAAGTGAGATCTGATAGAGATAGTATGATAAGATAAATATATTTTTGGTATTTTATAATATTGATGCAAAAAGTAAAGATGCAAATAAAGGTAGATTGAAAGCAAATATGATAAGAGATAGACCCGAGGGCCATAGGTTTCACTAGAGGCTTTTCTCAAGATAGCATAAGTATTACGGTGGGTGAACAAATTACTGTCGAGAAATTGATAGAAAAGCGCATAGTTATGAGATTATCTAGGCATGATCATGTATATAGGCATCACGTCCATAACAAGTAGACCGACTCCCCTGCATGTACTACTATTACTCCACACATCAACCGACTCTTGCCTGCATCTAGAGTATTAAGTTCATAAGAACAGAGTAACGCATTAAGCAAGACGACATGATGTAGAGGGATAAACTCATGCAATATGATATAAACCCCATCTTGTTATCCTCGATGGAAACAATACAATACGTTTCTTGCAACCCTTTCTATCACTGGGTAAGAACACCGCAAGATTGAACCCAAAGCTAAGCACTTATCCCATGGCAAGAAAGACCAATCTAGTAGGCCAAACCAAACTGACAATTCGAAGATACTTGCAAAGATAACTCAATCATACATAAAAGAATTCAAAGAAGATTCAAATATTATTCATAGATAAACTTGATCATAAACCCACAATTCATTGGATCTCGACAAACACATCGCAAAAAGAGATTACATCGAATAGATCTCCACAAGAGAGGGGGAGAACATTGTATTGAGATCCAAAAAGAGAGAAGAAGCCATCTAGCTAATAACTATGGACCCGTAGGTCTGTGGTAAACTACTCACAACTCATCGGAGGGGCAAGGGTGTTGATGTAGAGGCCCTCCGTGGTCGATTCCCCCTCCGGCAGAGTGCCGGCGAAGGCTCCAAGATGGGATCTCGCGGATACAGAAGGTTACGGCGGTGGAAATTGTGTTTCGTGGTGCTCCTGGATGTTTTCGGGGTCCGTAGGTATATATAGGAGGAAGAAGTACGTCGGTGGCCGCCCGAGGGACCCACGAGACAGGGGGCGCGCCCTACAGGGGGGGCGCGGCCCCCTATCTCGTGGGGTCCTCGGGAGCTTCTTGACTTGCACTCCAATCTCTCCGGATCACGTTCGTTCCAAAAATCACGCCCCCGAAGGTTTCATTCCGTTTGGACTCCATTTGATATTCCTTTTCTTCCAAATACTGAAATAGGCAAAAAACAACAATACGGGTTGGGCCTCCGGTTAGTAGGTTAGTCCCAAAAATGATATAAATGTGTACAATAAAGCCCATAAACATCCAAAAGGGGTAATATAATAGCATGGAACAATCAAAAATTATAGATACGTTGGAGACGTATCAAGCATCCCCAAGCTTAATTCCTGCTCGTCCTCGAGTAGGTAAATGATAAAAAAGAAATTTTTGATGTGGAATGCTACCTAGCATAGTTCATAATGTAATTTTCTTTATTGTAGCATGAATGTTCAGATCCAAATGATTCAAAATAAAAGCTTATAAAACATAAAAATAATAATGCTTCAAAGCATACTAACAAATAATCATGTCCTATCAAAATATCATAGCCAAAGAAAGCTTATCCCTACAAAATAATATAGTTAGGCCATGCTTCATTTTCATTACGCAAAATACTCCCATCATGCACAACCCCGATGACGAGCCGAGCAATTGTTTCATACTTTTTAACGCGCTTCAGCTTTTTCAACTCTTACGCAATACATGAGCGTAAGCCATGGACATAACACTATGGTGGTATATGGTGGTTGTGAGGAAAAAAGAGGGAGAAGATAGTCTCACATCAACTAGGCGTACTAACGGGCTATAAGGAGATGCCCATTAATAGATATCAATGTGAGTGAGTAGGGATTGCCATGCAACGGATGCACTAGAGCTAAAAATATATGAAAGGTCAACAAAAGAAACTAAGTGGGCGTGCATCCAACTTGCTTGCTCACGAAGACCTAGGGCATTTTGAGGAAGCCCATCGTTGGAATATACAAGCCAAGTTCTATAATGAAAAATCCGCACTTAGTATGTGAAAATGACAACATAGGAGACTCTCTATCATGAAGATCATGGTGCTATTTTGAAGCACAAGTGTGGAAAAAGAGATAGTAGCATTGTCCCTTCTCTCTTTTTCTCTCATTTTTTTTCTCTTTTTTATCTTTGGCCTCTTTTTTTTCTTTTTGGCATTTCTTAATTTTTTTTCTTTTTGTAAAGTCCGAAGTCTCATCCCGACTTGTGGGGGAATCATAGCCTTCATCATCCTTTCCTCACTAGGACAATGCTCTAATAATGAATATCATCACACTTTTATGGATTTACAACTCAAGAATTACAACTCAAAGCTAGAACAAGATATGACTCTATATGAATGCCTCCGGCGGTGTACCGGGATATGCAATGAATCAAGAGCGACATGTATGAAAATTATGAAGGTGGCCTTGCCACAAATACAATGTCAACTACATGATCATGCAAAGAGCAATATGACAATGATGGAATGTGTCATAATAAACGGAACGGTGGAAATTTGCCCGGCAATATATCTCGGAATGGCTATGGAAATGCCATAATAGGTAGGTATGGTGGCTGTTTTGAGGAAGGTAAATAAAGGGTTTATGATACCGGCGAAAGTTGCACGGTAAAAATAAAGGCTAGCAAAGTAAAAAAGGAAGAGTGTGCATATGTCCATGGACTCACATTAATAAAAAAGAACTCATATACTTATGGCAAAAGTCTACTTCGCCCTCGAAGCAAAGTACTACTACGCATGCCCCAAGAGGGATAGATTGGTAGGAAAAGACCATCGCTCGTCCCCGACTGCCACTCATAAGGAAGACAATCAAAAGAGCACCTCATGCAACAAATTTGTCACACAACTTTTACCATATGTGCATGCTACGAGACTTGCCAACTTGAACAAAAGTATTTCTCAATTTCATAATTATCCACTAGCATGACCCTAACATTACTACCTTTATATCTCAAAACAATTATCAAGCATCAAGTTGATCATAGCATCCAATTCTTTTTCTATGATAGTTTTTATTATACCCAACTTGGATGCTCATCATTCTAAGACCAACTTTGTAACCATAGCAAATACCATGCTGTTCTAAAAGACTCTCAAAATAATATAAGTGAAGCATGAGAGACTGGCAATTTCTTCAAAATTATTCCACCGCCTTGCTCTAAAAGATATAAGTGAAGCACTAGAGCAAAAACTATCAAGCTCAAAAGATATAAGTGAAGCACATAGAGTATTCTAGCAAATTCTAATCAAATAGGCTTCTCCCAAAAGGTGTGTACAGCAAGGATGATTGTGGTAAACTAAAAAGCAAAGACTAATATAATACGTGACGCTCCAAGCAAAACACATATCATGTAGTGAATAAAAATATAACTCCAAGTAAAGTTACCAATGAACGAAGACGAAAGAGGGGATGCCTTCCCGGGGCATCCCCAAGCTTAGGCTTTTGGCTTTCCTTGAATATCTTGGGGTGCCATGGGCATCCCCAAGCTTAGGCTCTTGCCACTCCTTATTCCATAGTCCATAAAAGCTTTAACCAAAACTTGAAAACTTCACAACACAAAACTCAACAGGAAATCTTATAAGCTCTATTAGTGAAAGAAAACAAAACCACCACATAAGGTACTACCATGAACTCATTCTTTATTTATTTTTGTGTTAAACCTACTGTATTCCAACTTCTCTATGGTTTATAAAATATTTTGGTGTTAAACCTATTGTATTCCAACTTCCTTATGGTTTATAAACTAATTTACTAGCCATAGATGCATTGAAATAAGCAAACAACAGACGAAAAACAGAATCTGTCAAAAACAGAACAGTCTGAAGCAATCTGTAACTAACGCAAACTTATGGAACTCTAAAAATCCTACCAAAATAGGACGTACTGGAAAATTTGTTTATTGATCATCAGCAAAAAGAATCAATGCAAAAGCACGTTTCTGTGATTTATTGAATTTTTTCTCATGAGCACAAAGTTTCTGTTTTTCAACAGAATCAAATCAACTATCATCATAGGTTATCCTATAGGTTCTACTTGGCACAAACACTAACTAAAAGATAAAAACACATCTAAACAGAGAGTAGATGCAAGATTTATTCCTAAACATGAGCAAAAACAAAAAACATAAAGAAAAATTGGGTTGCCTCCCAACTAGCGCTATCGTTTAACGCCCCTAGCTAGGCATAAAAGCGAAGATAGATCTAACGAGTGCCATCTTTGGCTCTAAAAATTCATAAGTAGCACGCATGATAGATTCATAAGGTAATTTGACTTTCTTTCTTGGAAAGTGCTCCATGCCTTTCTTTAAGGGAAATTGGAATCTAATGTTCCCTTCCTTCATGTCAATAATCGCACCAATTGTTCTAAAGAAAGGTCTACCAAGAATAATAGGGCAAGAAAGATTGCAATCTATATCAAGAATGATAAAATGTACGGGCACCAAATTTAAATAGCAATCTTCAAGATAATGGAAACCTAGAATATCACATAAAGTTTTCGGAATCGTGGAAACACTAGCACCCAAATCACACAAAGCAAAACACTCATATTCTTTAATTCTAATCTTTATAGTAGGTTCCTACTCATCATTAAGTTTTCTAGGTATAGAAACTTCAAAATTAAGTTTTTCATCATAAGATTGCATCAAGGTATCAACAATATGTTTGGTAAAAGCTTTATTTTGACTATAAGCGTGAGGAGAATTAACAACGGATTGCAACAAGGAAATACAACCTTTTAAAGAGAAATTATCATAGTCAAATTCCTTGCAATCCGAGATAGTAGGTTCAATGTTATTAGAAGTTGAGGATTCTCCAGTCTCACTTTTACCAAATTTAGCATTAAGATCTAAAGACTCCGAGTTCTTGGGACACCTTCTAGGCAAAGTTGATTCATCATCAGTCCCATAATCATCAAAATTCATATTGCAAAACATAGATCTAATCGGAGACGCATTAATAACTTTAAGATCCTCATCATTATTATCATGGAAACTAGAAGAACACACTTTTATAAAGCTTTCTTTTTTAGCACGCAATCTGGCGGTTCTTTCCTTACATTCATCAATGGAAATTCTCATTACTTTGAGAGACTCATTGATATCATGCTTAGGAGGAGAAGGTCTAAATTTAAGATAATCAACATCAAGCGAAAGTCTATCAACGTTCCTAGCCAAATCATCAACTTTGAGCAATTTTTCTTCAAGCAAAGCATTAAAATTCTTTTGAGAAATCATAAATTCTTTCACACTATTCTCAAAATAAGAGGGCATCTTATTAAAATTACCATAAGAATTATTGTAGGAATTTCCATAATTATTAGAGGAATTACTAGGGAACGGTCTAGCATTAAAATTTCCTCTATAAGCATTGTTTCCAAAACTATTCCTACCAACAAAGAAGACAAAGGCATATCATTGGGGTCAAGAGGAGTATTTTTAGTAGCAAACATCTTCATAAGTCCATCCATCTTCCCACTCAAAACATTGATTTCTTCTATAGCATGCACTTTTTTACTAGAAGATCTTTCGGTGTGCCATTGAGAATAATTAGCCATAATATTATCAAGAAGTTTTGTAGCATCTCCTAACGTGATTTCCATAAACGTGCCTCCCGCGGCCGAATCTAAGAGATTTCTAGAAGCAAAGTTCAAACCGGCATAAAAAATTTGTATGATAATCCATAAATTCAAACCATGAGTAGGGCAATTGCGAAGCATCAATTTCATTCTTTCCCAAGATTGGGCAACATGCTCATGATCAAGTTGTTTAAAATTCATAATATCGTTCCTAAGAGTGATGATCTTAGAGGGAGGAAAATACTTAGAGATAAAAGCATCTTTGCACTTCTTCCAAGAATCAATACTATTTTTAGGCAAAGACGAAAACCAAACATTAGCACAATCTCTAAGTGAAAAGGGAAATGACTTCAATTTGACAATATTGTTATCCGTATCTTTCTTCTTTTGCATATCACACAAATCAACAAAATTGTTTAGATGAGTAGCGGCATCTTCACTAGGAAGGCCGGCGAATTGATCTTTCATCACAAGATTCAGCAAAGCAGCATTGATTTCACAAGACTCAACATCATTAAGAGGAGCAATCGAAGTACTAAGGAAATCATTATTATTGGTATTCGAGAAATCACACAATTTGGTATTATCTTGCACCATGGCAACAAGTAATCCAACACACAAGCAAACAGAAAAATGGCAAACAAAAAAGAGAGAGGAGATTGGGAAAGAGAGGGCGAATAAAGCGGCAACGGTGAAGTGGAGGAGAGGAAAACAAGAGGCAAATAATGTAAATGTGAGGGAGATGGGTTTGTGATGGGTACTTGGTATGTCTTGACTTGAGCGAAGACCTTCCCGACAACGGCGCCAGAAATCCTTCTTGCTACGTCTTGAGCTAGCGTTGGTTTTCCCCGAAGAGGAGAGGGTGATGCAGCAAGTGTAGCGTAAGTATTTCCCTCAGTTTTGAGAACCACGGTATCAATCCAGTAGGAGCTCCTCAAAAGTCCCACGTACCTACACAAACAAACTGAGAACTCGCAACCAACGCAATAAAGGGGTTGTCAATCCCTTCACGGCCACTTGGGAAAGTGAGATCTGATAGAGATAGTATGATAAGATAAATATATTTTTGGTATTTTATAATATAGATGCAAAAAGTAAAGGTAAAGATGCAAATAAAGGTAGATTGAAAGAAAATATGATAAGAGATAGACCCGAGGGCCATAGGTTTCACTAGAGGCTTCTCTCAAGATAGCATAAGTATTACGGTGGGTGAACAAATTACTGTCGAGCAATTGATAGAAAAGCGCATAGTTATGAGATTATCTAGGCATGATCATGTATATAGGCATCACGTCCATAACAAGTAGACCGACTCCCCTGCATCTACTACTATTACTCCACACATCGACCGACTCCTGCCTGCATCTTGAGTATTAAGTTCGTAAAAACAGAGTAACGCATTAAGCAAGATGACATGATGTAGAGGGATAAACTCATGCAATATGATATAAACCCCATCTTGTTATCCTCGATGGCAACAATACAATATGTGTCTTGCAACCCTTTCTGTCACTGGGTAAGAACACCGCAAGATTGAACCCAAAGCTAAGCACTTCTCCCATGGCAAGAAAGACCAATCTAGTAGGCCAAACAAAACTGATAATTCGAAGAGACTTGCAAAGATAACTCAATCATACATAAAAGAATTCAAAGGAGATTCAAATATTATTCATAGATAAACTTGATCATAAACCCACAATTCGTCGGATCACGACAAACACACCGCAAAAAGAGATTACATCGAATAGATCTCCACAAGAGAGGGGGAGAACATTGTATTGAGATCCAAAAAGAGAGAAGAAGCCATCTAGCTAATAACTATGGACCCATAGGTATGTGGTAAACTACTCACAACTCATCGGAGGGGCAAGGGTGTTGATGTAGAGGCCCTCCGTGGTCGATTCCCCCTCCGGCAGAGTGTCATCGAAGGCTCCAAGATGGGATCTCGCGGATACAGAAGGTTACGGTGGTGGAAATTGTGTTTTGTGTTGCTCCTGGATGTTTTCGGGGTCCGTAGGTATATATAGGAGGAAGAAGTATGTCGGTGGCCGCCCGAGGGGCCCACGAGACAGGGGGCGTGCCCTACAGGGGGGGCGGCCCCTTATCTCATGGGGTCCTCGGGAGCTTCTTGACTTGCACTCCAAGCTCTCCGGATCACGTTCATTCCAAAAATCACGCTCCCGAAGGTTTCATTCCGTTTGGACTCCGTTTGATATTCCTTTCCTTCGAAATACTGAAATAGGAAAAAAAAACAGCAACACGGGCTGGGCCTCCGGTTAGTAGGTTAGTCCCAAAAATGATATAAATGTGTAAAATAAAGCCCATAAACATCCAAAAGGGGTAATATAATAGCATGGAACAATCAAAAATTATAGATACGTTGGAGACGTATCACTCTCTCTCTCTCTCTCTCCACTAAGGCCCAATGTGGCCCATTAGTTCCTCGGGGGTTCCGGTAACCCCTCCGGCACTCCGGTTTTACCCGAAATTTTCGGAACACTTCCAGTGTCCGAATATAGCCATCCAATATATCAATCTTTATGTCTCGACCATTTCAAGACTCCTCATCAAGTCTGTGATCTCATCCGAGACTCTAAACAAACTTCTGTCATCAAAAACACATAACTCATAATACATATCGTCATCGAACGTTAAGCATGTGGACCCTACGGGTTTGAGAACTATGTAGATATGCCCGAGACACTTCTCCGGGTAATAACCAATAGCGGAACCTGGATGCTCATATTGGCTCCCACATATTCTACTAAGATCTTTATCGGTCAAACCGCATAACAACATACGTTGTTCCCTTTGTCATAGGTATGTTACTTGCCCGATATTCGATCGTCGGTGTCACTGTCGGTGGGAACGACACCTATGGGATCTCTGGAATCCCTACTACAGTCGACGGGCGCGAGGTTGTGAAAAGAGCGGGTTCAGGAGCCATCACATAGATCATTTACCCTGGTTCGGGCCGCGAGAATGCGTAATACCCTAGTCCTGCTTTGGTGTGTATTTGAGTGTTCTTGAGCTAGCTGCGGTGCGTGACTTGCTCAAAAGAGCAGAATCCTTCTCCCGTATGCCTCGGGCCTCCTTTTATAAGAAAAAGGGGACGCCACAGTGGCACACAGGAGGTGGAAAGTGCATGCGGTGGCCGAGTCTACCCTCTAGCACCGTTGGACATACGCATTTAATACGCTGCCCACGTGCCCTTCTTGTTGTCGCCGTTTCGCCTTGCTTCGACACGCGTCTAGGCCAGCGCGACGTGTAGTGCCATGTAGGCTAGCATGCAGCTGAGCTGGCGCGGTGGCAGTGTCTTCATGAAGATTTGCATGCCACCACGTAGGTGCTTGCTGAGTTGGTCCGGAAGCCGCACGCTGTCACGCAGGTGCGTGCCTAGCTAGCTGGGCTGGCAGCTGCATGGGAATGGCGGTGGGGTCTTGGTGCGCGCGGGCCTGGCCGCGGCGCCGTTGATGTCCTCGGCAAGGTTCTTGCCCGGGCCCCGGCAAGGGTCTTGCCGTGGCACCGTGGTCGTCCCCGGCAAGGATCTTGCTGGAGGTCTCGTGGGTTTCCTTGGCAAGGATCTTGCCGAGGATCGTCGCCTTCTGGTCCTCATCTGATCGGGTGTGTTCTTGATCTTTACGAAGATCTTCATTCCACCACGGAGGTGCCTCCCGAGCCTTGGTCCCAATGTGGTTGATGGCGTTGGAATCCTGGGGCTCAAGGGTGGCGCGCTCAGCTGGCATTGGGCAAGTTGCCCTAGCAAGGCTCTTGCCGAGGCTGCAGAGGCCGCCCCGGCAAGGGTCTTGCCGGGGGAGTCCGCCTCGCCCTCTTGCTCTTTGTCTCTCTGTCTTGGCGTTGCTTTGATCGTCTTGTGGCTTTGCCTTCCCTCCTTTGCCCTGCTAAGTGTGGCCGTGGGCGCGGCTCTGACTGCCCGTGCACAAGTAAAGGGGTACAAAAGAGAGCCCCTATTTTCGTACACCGGCAGGAGCCCCCGGTACTGGGCCACACATAAGCGCGACGCGTTGTTGGGCTAGGCCCAAAATGGTGCGCGGGCAGGCGGGGCCGATTTTTACCGTGGTAACTTCTTCGTTTGCTGCGCTTCCCCATGACTTGTGTTGAATGCGTGACGTGGGGATCGTGCGTGGGGTGACCGAAGCATGCGTGCATCATCTAGCGGTGAATAGTAAAGAGGCAGCTTGCGTGTCCCTTCAAGGCCGCAGGGCCGCTGCTCATGTACTTTCTTCGCCTTGGAACCGTTGTTCCATGTTTCCCACTACGCCCACCCCTTTCGCCACGTATGCCGCATGCACGGCGCGGGGTAGGTGACAGGCGCATGGGATATGGGAAGGCGTGTGCGGGCCGATACCCACACGCCTTCAATTGGGCGAGGAGGGCGGTCGGCGGCCTCGCCTGCTGCCACCTTAATGAGCTGGATTCGAGCGGGCTTTTTGGGGGTGTAGGGCCAGTCCTCCGGCCTCCCTTTCTCAACTATAAAAAAGGGCTCAGGGGCAGGAGGAAAAGCATGTCCCTGCGTCTCCCTCTTGTCTCCATCTTCATCCACAACCATGGCAAGGGGGCTTGGCCGAGGCCGTTCTTTTGTGGAGGTGACCAGGTCCTCCTCCCGCCAGAGAGCTGCGGCAGTCAAGGAAGAGCTCGTTGCCCAAGGTGAAGGCCATGCTCGAGGTGGGGCCACCGGACGGGGCTGCGGTCGGCAAGGAGGTTGAGGCAGAGGTGGGTGTGGAAGGGGAACGCCTATGATGTCTCCGTCTCCATCGCCATCTCCTTCTGCTTTGCCGAGTGGTCATGTCCGGGACTCGGCGCTCGAGTTCATTTTGCAGCTGCGTGGGCCGCCGCGCCACAACCTTCATCTTCCCCGGGCATTCGCGAGCGTGCTTGAGGTTGACCATCCACTGCGGCTGAGGCTTCACATGAAGGGGTGTTTCCATGGAGACATGTGGGTGAACACAAGGTTCCCCGCCCCTCAAGTGATGCTCCTTCGCCGGGGCTGGAAAACCTTCACACGCGCCCATTGCTTGATGGATGGGCACCTCCTCTATTTCAAGCTAGAGGAGAGTGATCTGCTCTCCATCAATGTCTTCGGGTGCTCGGGACACAGGCTAGGGTGCTGTGCGAAGAGCTCGACCAATGGCGAAAGGTCCTCTTCAGGAGGGAGTGACGAGGAGGACGGCGACGGCAACGACAAGAGCAGCGAGTAGGAGGATGATGGGTCCGACTAGGCGTCGGGCACGCTGTTCCTGGGCGCCGGCGGCGGCGGCAGCATCTGCACCCGGCCCTTCCTCCTGGCAGAGCAATTTGCCGGGGGTGGGGCCAGCTCCTTGAACTTCTCGGGGTGGCCCCCTTGGGCGGCTTGCGTGGGAAGGCCGAAGAAGGCGAAGAAGGCGAGTTGCAGGCCGTCAAGTCAGAGTATGATGGCACCGATGCCTTCGTAGCGTATTGGCGGCCCTCTGGCTCATCTTCCAGCTCTTCTCCTGGCACCATCATCACCAACCCTCTCCTGGGCGGCCGCCGATATGTTCTCTTGGTGCCTTCTGCTGCTCGTACCTCGCATAGGCGCTCCTTTTTCCCTCCTGTTATCTCGTTTCGTTTCCTGAGGAGAGGGACAAGAAAGGGATTACATGCATCTTATCTCCTTTTAGTTTGTAAGCCTGTGGGCCTTAGTTCAATTTAAAACTTGTAATCCCCTTGCTCATGTTTACATTCTGTACGAACTATACCTGTGTGGGGCGTATTAATGAAAAAGGTGGCTCGTAGGGTTCTTTGTGTGTGAGCAAAGCCCATACCAAGGAATGAATCCTTGTTATTTTTAAAATAAACATTGTCGCTCGGCAACAGGCCTTGCCGCCCCCTTACTTCACTCGACCATACTCACGCTTTTGGCGGAGGCAGGGGCGAAGTAGGGTTAGGCCCTTCGTTTGCTTCCTTGCCATCGCGACTTCAACCAAGTTCCGACCCAAGGGTTGGGTACAGGAAAAGGGGAGCATGGGGGCCTAGGAATAAAACGAGGTTTCATACGTCCAATCCCATATGGAAATGCACAACAGAGGATAAAGGACTTATCTGAATTTGCAGTCCCCCGGCAACCTTGGCTTGCCGGGGTCGGACCCTTGTGTCTTCAGCCCCTGGCAACCTTGGCTTGCCGGGACTGGAGAGCCGGCTCGTTCTCATTCTTCCAGATAGCTCAGCAGAAATGTCCATGTACCCTGCAAACCAAAAAGGATTGAAAGGAACAGAGAGACGCACACTCGACCTTTATGCTAGGGGTTAGTCGCTGATAAGCTCTATCAACCCTAACCGAGGGAGGGACTCAACCTAGCATGCATGCTATAACTTAGGGCGCCAACGCTTCATTTATTTATGCTCAGGGTCTGCGCCTGGCTTTGTACAAAGGGTTACATGCCTTGCCGGCAAGGCTTGTACAAAAGGTGGTCTGCCGGGGGAGGGGGCGGCAGCCGCGCCTTATGGGTAAAACTTGCGAAGATGCTCGATGTTCCAGGAGTTGCTCACTAGAATGGAATCTTCGGTCTCTAGGCGGACTGCGCCGGGCCTGGTGACTCGTATTACCCGATAAGGGCCTTCCCACTTTGGTGTCAACTTGTTGGAATTCTTGGCCGATTGAACGCGCCGAAGAACAAGGTCACCTTCCTCAAAGCTTCAAGCATGAACCTTGCAGCTATGGTAGCGGCCCAAGGCTTGCTGGTAGCGTGCTACTCTCACAGCCTCCCGAAGACGATCTTCCTCGAGGAACTTCGTGTCATCTTGTCGCAGTCGCTCTTGCTCAAGCTCGTCATAAGCGTTCACTCGAGGTGACTTGTATGTGAGGTCCGTGGGGAGAACTGCCTCTGCCCCGTATACTAGGGCAAAGGGTGTCTGGCCGTGGCTCGATTTAGCGTTGTTCTGATCGACCAAAGAACCGCCGGCAACTCATCAATCCAGCGCTTTCCGCTCTTGTGCAGCCTGTCAAAAGTGTTTGTCATCAGGCCTCGCAGTACTTCAGCATTTTCCTCTCCGATTGGCCGTTGCTCCGTGGGTGTGCCGCGGAAGCAAAACAGAGCTTGCTGCCGAGGTCTTCGATGTATTCCATGAATGTGTGGCTTGTGAACCGTGTGCCGTTGTCGGTGATGACTCTGTTTGGCACACCAAAACGGCAAACTAGCCCCTTGAAGAATTTGACGGCTGACTATGCTATCACCTTCCTCACTGCTTCCACCTGCGGCCACTTTGTGAACTTGTCGATTGCAACGTACAAGTACTCAAAGCCCCGACGGCGCGGGGGAAAGGGCCCAGTATGTCGAGCCCCTAGACCGAGAATGGCCAGGAGAGCTTCTTGACCCCTCGTATTCAGCAGTGTTGTTTGATGACTGTGACGCCCTCGATTCAATCGTACACTAATCATACACGCAAATGTGTACGATCAAGATCAAGGACTCACGGGAAGATATCACAACACAACTCTAGACACAAATTAAAATAATACAAGCTTTATATTACAAGCCAGGGGCCTCGAGGGCTCGAATACATCAGCTTGAATACAAACGAGTCAGCGGAAGCAACAATATCTGAGTACAGACATAAGTTAGACAAGTGCCTTAAGAAGGCTAGCACAAAAGCATCTACGATCGAAAAGGCAAGGCCTCCTGCCTGGGAGCCTCCTAACTACTCCTGGTCATCCGCGGTCTCCGTCACGTGGTAGTAGGCACCCTCGGGGTAGTAGCAGTCGTCAAAGGTGTCATCTGGCTCCTGGACTCCGTCATCTGGTTGCGTCATCCAACAAGAATGGAAAAGAGGAAAAGGAGGGAGCAAAGCAACCGTGAGTACTCATCCAAAGTACTCGCAAGCAAGGATCTACACTACAGATGCAACATTATCAAAGGAAGGCCGTATATGTGGACTGGACTGCAGAAATGCCAGAATAGAGAGAAGGCCTAGTCCTATCGAAGACTAGCATCTTCTGGAAACCACCATCTTGCAGCAAACAGGAGGGAGTAGAGTAGCATAAAGTAAAGTAGTAGTAGTGTTATCAACCTCGGCCAGAGATCCTTTCTCGACTCCCTGCGAGAAAGAAATCCCAGAGCCGTACTATCCAATTTCATCACAATCCAATTCTCATCATCATCCAATTCTCATCACAAGTATCCAGTTCTAGTTGTATCGATCGGGATACAACTCCGAGCGTCCATTATCGTAGGACAGGCTATCGATAGATGTTTTCTTCCCTGCAGGGGTGCACCAACTTACCCACCACGCTTGATTAACTCCGGCCAGACACACTTTCCTGGGTCATGCCCGGCCTCGGCCAAACAATACACCACAACCCGACCTAGACTTAACAGAGAGGTCAGCACGCCGGACTAAACCTATGCCCCCAGGGGTCATGGGCCATCTCCCCGGAAACTCCTGCACGTTGCGTACGCAGCCGGTGAGCAGACCTAGCCTCCCTTATACAAGTGAAGGCGTAACCAGTCCAACCCGGCACGCGCCGCTCAGTCGCTGACGTCTATTAAGCTTCGGCTGATGCATACGACGCAGAACGCTCATACTATGCCCACGTGATGGTTAGTGCTATCAGGCTAGAGGCCCCTCGGATCAAATATCCAAATCGTAGTGGATTAGGAACGCGCGGTAACAAGCAGAGACTCACGAAAGATGTGACCCCGTTGCCCCGTCTCGAGGACTTGCGGCAAGGGCTAAGAATGTCCGGCCACGCCTCGTAATTATCTCTCGGGCACCTTCCAGGTCAACCCGTATCCACATCACTCGCAATTATGCTCGCGCGGGTACCCCTCAGGGTCGACCCGTCTTTAGTAACATGGTTCAGTGTAACATAGTAACCATAGTAACCGTGTGTCCAAACATCAAGGGGAAAACCCGAGGGATCACCCCCGGTGAATTCCACTCGATGTAATCATGAAGGTGAACGTAAGAGGAATCACCCTCGAGGTTCACACTTGAGGGGTTACACGACAAAGTCGTATCGCAAGTGGTTAAGGCAGAATCACCCTCGATGACCACGACCGAATAGCTACACTACAGGGTTAACATCAGAAGTGCTGTAGAGGTCTCACCCTCGGCACTCGATAGTAACCCAGCAGTGTCGAGCAACTAAGGGGAAAGTGGTGTGCGGTGTCGGGGCCTGGTCTTTGATCCCGTTGACCGGGTCTTCAATGATGAAGCAGGGGCAACAAGGACAAGGTGGGGGTCACTGATGGGTCACTAACCAACCTATACTAAGCAGTTTAGGATAAGCAATTTAGGATAAGTAGGTAAGGTACAACAGCAGATACAAAAGCAGGCTATGCATCAGAATAGGAGCAAACAATAACAGTAGCAAAATCTAATGCAAGCATGAGAGATGGAATGGGCGATATCGGGATGATCAAAGGGGGGGCTTGCCTGGTTGCTCTGGCAAGGAGGGGTCGTCGTCGACGTAGTCGATCACAGGGGCAGCATCGGTCTCGGGGTCTACCGGAGAGAAGAGGGGGAAGAAACAGTAAATATAAAGCAAACATAGCATCACAAAAGCATAACGTGGCAATATGCTGTGCTGGGTGTGACCTAACGTATGGCTACACGATATAGGTGAAGGGGGAATTCAACCGGGAATGTATTCTCGGTTTCGGACCTGTGTCAGACAAATGACCGGAGGAGAATGTTCCATGTTCATATAGTTAGAAGCATCTGACAGATATGTGGTTAGCGTATTCGGATTCGTCTCGTCGTTCTGAGCAACTTTCATGTATAATGTTTTTCCGTCCGAGCTACGGTTTATTTTCTATGAATTTCTAAAGTTTAAAGGATTTTTTTAATTTATTTAATTCGAATTATAAACAGTGAAATGTCTTTTTAAACTCAGCATGGGGCTAGTCACACTCAAAGACATGTGGGGTCAAGGAGCTGGGTTGACTCAGTCAACACCTTTACTAGTCAACCAATGAACAGTGCATTTGGCCCTACTTGTCATTGGCACAAACTATTAATTAAGCCTTTAAAATAACAGGGGCCACATGTCATCGGTACATAGACTATTCTAGCCATTAATTAACACCTAGTAGTACTAATCTAAGCAAGGGACGGCCACTACTCCGGCCACGTGCACGACGCACACACAGCACACACAAGTTAGTAGGCTAGGAGTTATTAACATAAGATGTCATTTTTTGATTTTTGTAGGATTTAATCTAGTCATCAAAAGGATTTGGTTCAGTGGGATAAAACGGAGTTTGTCATGTCTACTTTCTACTCATATTATTTTTAGGTCTGTTAGTAGTTGTTTAACCGTTGATCAGAGGCTGTCAAGGGGGTTAGTCATTGTGGAAATAGGAAAGCTAGCACTAGCTACAGTAACTGAATGTTACTGAAGCTGTGCAGCATAGCAGTAGGCAGTGGCGGCAGCGCCGAGCAGGCTGGAGGCGAGCACAGGGCTGCGCGAGGGCGCGACCAGGGGGTGCCCTGGGACGACCAGCACGCGGCGGGAGCGCGGCAGGAGCAAGCATCACCGGCCATGGCGAATGGCGGTGGTGGCTGCCTGTTAGTTCGATTCGAGCGGGCGAGCATGGATTCGGCTACGCATACGACACACACGCCTCTTGGGAGCACCAGATGCACCACATCGACCTTGGTTTTCTTCAGGACGGACCCCATCAACGGCAACGACCACGGTGGTGCACGGTCCCGTGCGGATAGCGACGAAAACAAGCAATTGAAGGAAGGGAAAACAGAGGGGAGCTCACATCGGAGCACCGGGATGGCTCAGAGGCGTCAGGGTGGTCGGGGGGGTGATGCGGATCCAGCGATGGCGTCGGCGTAGTGGGCTTGGAGAGGCGCCGGAGACGACGGATCGAAGCGGCGGATGTCGGCGATCGGAGAGGAAGCAGAAGACGTGGCAATGGCGTTGCGGCTCCCCGAGCTCGATGTAGTGGCGTGGATGACGAAGAAGGGCGCGACGCAGCTGCTAGAGAGCCTCCCAAAGGTAGGGAAGCACGGTGGCCGCGGGATCGACGCAAGCGCGGTGACGATGGTGTCGGTCGCACGTGGTGGGGAAGGAGACGGCGCGAAGAGGGGAAAATGGAGGGGGCGTCTAGGGTTTGTTCCAGGGCGAGGAGGGGTCTATTATCCTCTCGGGGCACCTGCGGATGGTTGCCCCGTGGCCATCAGCGTCATGGACGTGCGCCCGGCGTCCACGGGGGCTTCTGTGAACAAAGGAAGATGGAGATGGGAGGTGGGCTGGGCCGGCACACTGTGCACTCATGGCCCATGTGCATAGTGGGCTGCCTTGTTTTTCTTTTTATTTAAAAACAAAGAGAGGAAATGAATTATTTGGGCAGTCTATTGACTCGGGAAAAACTTGGGAAGGGTGCCATTAAATCCCTGGTGATTTTAGACACTTCCACAAAAAGTTTAGGCAAGTTTGGAATTCATTTGATTTTTTTTGAAAAATAATAGGGCATTTAAAGTGTCGTTTTGGCACTGTTTTAAATGGTCAGACCCATATGTGTTGAAGATGATGTTGTTTTCCTTAACAGCATTTGTTTTGGAATATTTGCTAGATGATGAACATTTTAGTTTTACTGTTCAAAGAAACAATTTATTTGACTCTATTTCAAATTTGAAAATGGCTTTGGATTTTGGACAGGTGGCAAGCTGCATAGTAACCATGATGACATGGACACCATTAGGAGGAGATTACTGTAGCAAGATTCTCGGGGTGTTACAATGACCCACAAGTATAGGGGATCTATCCTAGTCCTTTCGATAAGTAAGAGTGTCGAACCCAACGAGGAGCAGAAGGAAATGACAAGCGGTTTTCAGTAAGGTATTATCTGCAAGCACTAAAATTGTAGGTCACAGATAGTTTTGTGATAAGATAATTTGCAACGGGTAACAAGCAATGAAAGTAAATAAAGTGCAGCAAGGTGGACCAATCCTTTTTGTATCAAAGGACAAGCCTGGACAATTTCTTATAATGATAAAGGATCTCCCGAGGACACATGGGAATTATCGTCAAGCTAGTTTTCATCACGCTAATATGATTCGCGTTTGGTACTTTGATAATTTGATATGTGGGTGGACTGGTGATTGGGTACTGCCCTTACTTGGACAAGCATCCCACTTATGATTAACCCCTATTGCAAGCATCCGCAACTACAAAAGAATTATTAAGGTAAACCTAACCACAACATTAGACATATGGATCCAAATCAGCCCCTTACGAAGCAACGCATAAACTAGGGTTTAAGCTTCTGTCGCTCTAGCAACCCATCATCTACTTATTACTTCCCAATGCCTTCCTCTAGGCCCAAATAATGGTGAAGTGTCATGTAGTCAACATTCACATAACACCACTAGAGGAGAGACAACATACATCTCATCAAAATATCGAACGAATACCAAATTCACATGACTACTAATAGCAAGACTTCACCCATGTCCTCAGGAACAAACGCTACTACTCACAAAGCATATTCATGTTCATGATCAAAGGAGTATTAATATGCATTAAGGATATGAACATGTGATCTTCCACCAAGTAAACCAATTAGCATCAACTACAAGGAGTAATCAACACTACAAGCAACCCACAGGTACCAATTTGTGGTTTTGATACAAGATTGGATACAAGAGATGAACTAGGGTTTTGAGAGGAGATGGTGCTGGTGAAGATGTTGATGGAGATTGACCCCCTCCCGATGAGAGGATCGTTGGTGATGACGATGTTGATGATTTCCCCCTCCCGGAGGGAAGTTTCCCTGGCAAAACAGCTCCGCCGGAGCCCTAGATTGGTTCCATCAAGGTTCCGCCTCATGGCGTCGGAGTTTCGTCTCGTAAGCTTGCTTATGATTTTTTTTCCAGTGTAAAAGCCTTCATATAGCAGAAGATGGGCACCGAAGGGCCACCAGGGGGGCCAGGAGACAGGGGGCGCGCCCAGTAGGGGTGGGCGCGCCCCCCACCCTCCTGGCCAAGGCGTGGGCCCCCTCTGGTGTTTTCTTCGCTCAATAATTCTTATTAATTCCAAAAATGACTTCCGTGGAGTTTCAGGATTTTTGGAGCTGTGCAGAATAGGTTTCCAATATTTGCTCCTTTTTTCAGCCAGAATTCCAGCTGCCGGCATTCCCCCTCTTCATGGTAAACCTTGTAAAATAAGAGAGAATAGCCATAAGTATTGAGATATAATGTGTAATAACAGCCCATAATGCAATAAATATTGATATAAAAGCATGATGCAAAATGGACGTATCAACTCCCCCAAGCTTAGACCTTGCTTGTCCTCAAGCGGAATCCGAAATCGAAAAATATGTCCACATGTTTACATATAGAGGTGTCGATAAAAATAAAATACGGACATGAGGGCATCATGATCATTCTTATAGCAGCAACATATATAGATTTTGTCATATGGTTTCCTATGCTCAAGTAACAATCAATTCACAATGTCAAGTATGGTTCAGAAACTTTATTGGGAACTAACAAACTATAATCTCAGCCATTGAATCAATTGCAATTTATCATAACATCAGAAAGAGTCAAGAATAGAGCTTTTTAGCAAGTCCACATACTCAACTATCATATAGTCTTCTACAATTGCTAACACTCACGCAATACTTGTGGTTATGGAGTTTCAACCGAACACTAAGAAAGATAGGGGCTTATTGTGTTACCTCCCAACGTATTCACCTTTAGGTGATGTCAACAATAATAATTCATGCTAACTTGCATCCAATTGGATATATATATCAGGATCTTTCAAACACAAGGAGCTTGCCAAAGGATAAAATGAAAAAGGGAAAGGTGAATATCACCTTCACTCAAGTATAAAGTAAAAACATAAAGTAAAAGATAGGCCCTCGCAGAGGGATGGAGAGGTTGTCATGTGCTTTTAGGGTTGGATGCACAAAATCTTAGTGCAAAAGAATGTCACTTTATATTGCCACTTGTGATATGAACCTTTATTATGCAGTCCATCGCTTTTATTACTTCAATATCACATGATTGTATAAGGCTTATTTTCTCTGCACTAATAAGTCATACATATTTAGAGAGCAATTTTTATTGCTTGCAACATAACAACTTACTTGAAGGATCTTATTCAATCCAAAGGTAGGTATGGTGGACTCTCATGGCAAAAACTGGGTTTAAGGATATTTGGAGGCACAAGTAGTATCTCTACTTGGTGCAAGGAATTTGGCTAGCATGAGGGGGAAAGGTAGGCTCAACATGTTGGGAAGATCAATGACAATATACTTTAACTGAGATGTGAGAAAACATAAACCATTACGTTGTCTTCCTTGTCCAACATCAACTCTTTTAGCATGTCATACTTAATGAGTGCTCACAATCATAAAAGATGTCCAAGATAGTATATTTGTATGTGAAAACCTCTCTTTCCTTATTACTTCCTATTAATTGCAACGATGACCAAAACTATGTTTGTCAACTCTCAACAACTTTTATGCCTCATAATTTTTATATGCGAAGTCATTACTATCCACAAGATCAGTATGAACTCTTATATACTTTTTATTCTTTCTACTTTCTCAAGATCATAGCAAGATAGCAATGCCCTTGACTCAACACTAATCTTTATTATAGATAGCTCACAGACTCGATTACATAAAGAGATCACAAAGCAAAACTCAAAACTACTTGATACCAAAACTTCAATCTACTAGATCGAGATATTACTAAAGGGATCGAACTAAGTAAAACGGTAAAGATAGGAGTGTGATGGTGATACGATACCGGGGCACCTCCCCAAGCTTGGCAGTTGCCAAGGGGAGTGCCCATACCCGTGTGGTTATGTCCTCGGAGGTGATGAAGGTGGTGATGATGATGGTGGATAATCGCACATCAAGAGAAAAAGCTCCTCCAACTTGCGGATAATGCCCTCGAGTCTGGCGATATGATCCTTCAACAAAATATTCTCCTATGTGAGATACTTATTCTGTATGCGAGCTAACTCAATCATCTTGAAAGCTTCAATCTCAGTTGGAGTAAAGAGGTTAGGTAAAGGTTGAGGGATGTTTTCTTCTTCCACCGTCGGAGCTTGATCCTCCATGGACTTCTTGATCCCTTCATCCTTGTTGATCTCCTCCGGTTCTTCTCTTTTCAGCTCTATCTTCAATAGCCAAGCATCTTTGTCTTCATTGTTGAAGGAGGGTGACATCATGGTGCTCTAGATCTGTCAAAAAAATAGCTCGAAACAAAAACAGAGGATATTTGCGTGATACGGTGGTCAAAACCTTCGAGAGATTATATAATGAATTTTTACCGACCAAAATATGTAACGTGCAAGAAAACGGAGTCCGGGAGGCACACGAGGTGGCCACGAGACAGGGGGGCGCACCCGGGAAGGGTGGGCGCGCCCTCCACCCTCGTGGAGGCCTCGTGTCCTTCTTGGATTACTTCTTGCTTTCCAAAATTCTTAAATATTCCAAAACTGGGGGAAAATGCCATTAGAACTGTTTTGGAGTCGGTTTACTTACCGTACCAAATACCTATTCCTTTTTGGAGTCTGAAACATTCTGGAAAGTGTCCCTTATGTATTCCTCTGGGGTTACGGTCTCAATAATATTAGTTTCAACATTGATTGCGTTACCTGAGATATGATGTTTGATTCTTTGACCATTCACCACCCTCGGACTCGTGCCTTCGAAGTTGTTGATTTTTATGGCACCAGAACGATAGACCTCCTCGATAACGTAAGGACCTTCCCATTTAGAGAGAAGTTTTCCTGCAAAAAAATCTTAAACCAGAGTTGAATAATAACACATAATCTCCTACGTTAAATTCTCGCTTTTGTATCCTTTTGTCATGCCAGCGTTTGACTTTTTCTTTGAATAGATTGGCATTCTCATAGGCTTGGGTTCTCCATTCATCAAGTGAGCTAATGTAAAACAACCTCTTCTCACCGGCAAGTTTGAAGTCATAATTGAGCTCTTTAATAGCCCAATATGCTTTATGTTCAAGTTCAAGAGGTAAGTGATATGCTTTTCCATAAACCATCTTATACGGAGACATACCCATAGGATTTTTATACGCAGTTCTATAGGCCTATAATGCATCATCAAAAATTTTGGACCAATTCTTTCTAGATCTATTGACAGTCTTTTGCAAAATTAACTTGAGCTCTCTGTTGCTCAACTCTACTTGACCACTAGACTGCGGGTGATAAGGAGATGCGATTCTATGATTAACATCATAATTAGCAAGCATCTTACGAAAAGCACCATGAATAAAATGTGAACCACCATCAGTCATAAGATATCTAGGGACTCCAAACCTCGGAAAAATAACTTCTTTAAGCATCTTAATAGAGGTGTTGTGATCAGCACTACTAGTTGGAATAGCTTCTACCCACTTAGTAATGTAATCAACAGCAACTAAAATATGTGTGTAACCATTAGAGGCAGGAAAAGGTCCCATATAATCAAAGCCCCAAACATCAAATGGTTCAATAATAAGAGAGTAATTCATAGGCATTTCTTGACATCTACTAATATTACCTATTCTTTGACATTCATCACAAGACAATACAAACTTACGAGCATCTTTGAAGAGAGTAGGCCAATAAAAACCGGATTGGAATACCTTATGTGTAGTTCTATCTCCAGCGTGGTGTCCTCCATATGATTCAGAGTGACACTTGCGTAGGATCTGTTCCTATTCATGCTCAGGTACACAACGTCTAATAACACCATCTACTCCTTCTTTATAAAGGTGTGGGTCATCCCAGAACTAACTAAATCATAAAATAACTTTTTCTTTTGCTGGTCTGTGCAACTTGGTGGTATAAATTTAGCAACAATGTAATTAGCATAATTAGCATACCAAGGAGCAGTACGAGAAGCATTAACGACTGCTAATTGTTCATCAAGAAAGCTATCATCAATAGGTAGTGGTTCATCAAGAACATTCTCTATCCTAGACAAGTTGTCTGCAACGGGGTTCTCAGCTCCCTTTCTATCAATAATATACAAATCAAATTCTTGGAGAAAGAGAACCCATCTAATGAGTCTAGGCTTAGCATCTTTCTTTTCCATAAGATATTTAATAGTAGCATGATTAGTGTGAATAGTGACTTTGGAATCAACAATATAAGGTCTAAACTTATCACATGCAAATACGACTGCTAAAAACTCTTTTTCAGTAGTAGCAACTCTTTTTCAGTAGTAGCATAATTTCTCTAGGCAGTATCAAGAGTTTTACTAGCATACTGGATAACATTCAATTTCTTATCAACTCTTTGCCCTAGAACAACACCTACAGCATAATCACTAGCATCACACATAATTTGAAAGGGTAAATTCCAATCAAGTGGCTGAACAATAGGTGCAGTGATCAAAGCTTTCTTAAGTATTTCAAATGCTTCTACACAATCATCATCAAAGACAAAAGGAATATCTTTTTGTAATAAATCAGTCAGAGGCCTAGAGATTTTAGAAAAGTCCTTAATGAACCTCCTATAAAAACCGGCATGACCAAGGAAACTTCTTATAACTTTTATGTCCTTGGGACATGGCATCTTTTCAATAGCATCGACTTTAGCTTTATCAACTTCAATACCTCTCTCGGAAATCATATGCCCCAAGACAATGCCTTCATTAACCATAAAGTGGCACTTTTCCCAGTTCAATACGAGACTAGTGTCTTCGTATCTCTGCAAAACTCGATCAAGGTTGCTCAAGCAATCATCAAAAGAGGATCCATAAACGGAGAAATCATCCATGAATACCTCACAAATATTTTCACAAAAGTCAGAGAATATAGCCATCATACATCTTTGAAAGGTAGCAGGTGCATTACATAAACCAAAAGGCATACGTCTATAAGCAAAAGTACCGAAAGGGCAAGTAAAAGTAGTTTTTGATTGATCCTCCACTGACACAGGTATTTGAGAGAAACCAGAATAACCATCTAGAAAGAAGAAATGTGTGTGTTTGGATAGTCTTTCTAGCATTTTATCAATAAAAGGTAAAGGGTAATGATCTTTCTTAGTAGCCTTATTTAATTTAGGGAAATCAATTACCATCCTATAGCCCGTAATAATTCTTTACGGGATCAATTCATCTTTATCATTAGGAACGACAGTAATACGTCCCTTCTTAGGAACGCAATGGACAGGACTTACCCAATCACTATCAGCAACGGGATAAATTATACCTGCCTCAAGGAGCTTCAGTATCTCCTTTCTTACCACTTCTTTCATATTAGGATTCAATCATCGTTGAGGATCTTTAACTGGTTTGGCATCCTCCTCCACTTTAATTTTGTGTTGGCATAGAGTGGGACTAATGCCCTTAAGATCATCCAGAGTATATCCAATAGCAGCACGGTGCTTCTTCAGAGTTTTCAATAATCTTTCTTCTTGAAATGTTAGCACTAATAATAACAGGATATATTTTCTTTTCATCAAGATAAGCATACTTAAGATTATCACGTAATGGTCTGAGCTCAAACATGGGATCACCCTTGGGTGGAGGGGAATCCCCTAGGATTTCAACATGTAAGTTGTGTTTCAGAATAGGACCCTGTTGAAGGAACACTTCATCTATTTCCCTTCTTTCATTCATAAACATATCATTTTCATGGTCTAGCAAATATTGTTCTAACGAATCAGTAGGAGGCACGACAATAGAAGCAAGACCAATAATCTCATCCTTACTAGGTGATTCTTTATCACGGGGTTTTCTACGAAACTTAGCAAAATTAAACTCATGAAACTTATCCCCTAAGCCAATTGTAACAGTATCCTTTTCGCAATCAATCCTAGCATTAACAGTATTCAAGAAGGGTCTACCAAATATAATGGGACAAAAGTCATCTTGTGGGGAACCAAGAACAAGAAAATCAGCAAGATATTTAACCTTCCCATACAAGACTTCAACATCTCTAACAATCCCAACTGGTTTAATGGTGTCCCTATTGGCAAGCTTAATAGTAACATCAATATCTTCTATTTCAGCGGGTGCAATATCATGCATATTTTTTTATATAAGTCATAGGGCATTGCACTAGCACTAGAACCCATATCACATAAGCCATGATAACAATGATCTCCTATTTTAACAGAAATAACAGGCATGCCTACAACAGGTCTGTGTATCTTAGCATCTGGTCTAGCAATATTAGCAGCCTGTTCACAGAAGTAAATAACATGCCCATTTAAATTATCGTCCAAGAGATCTTTAACCATAGCAATACTAGGTTCAACTTTGATTTTCTCAGGAGGTGTATAAGTTCTAGTATTACTCTTATGAACAATAGTCAAAGTTTTAGCATGATCCTTTATCCTAACAGGAAAAGGAGGTTTCTCAACATAAGTAGTAGGAACAATAGGATCATTATAAGTGACAGTCTTTTCTTCAACTATAATAGGTGCAACTACTTTTACTTCAATGGGAGGATTATATTTAAACCACTTCTCCTTAGGGAGATCAATGTGAGTAGCAAAAGATTCACAAAAAGCAGCTACTATCTCAGAGTCAAGTTCATACTTAGCGCTAAATCCATGAAAAGCATCGGTATCCATAAAAGATTTAACACAATCAAACTTAGGTGTTATACCTGACTCCTTACCATCGTCGGAACCCCAATCTTCAGAGTTGCGTTTAATTCTTTCCAATAAGTCCCACTTGAATTCAGTAGTCTTCAGCATATAAGAACCAGCACAGGAAGTATCAAGCATGGTGCGATCATTGGGAGAAAGCCGAGCATAAATTTTTTGAATAATCATTTCTCTTGAGAGCTCATGATTGGGGCATGAATATAACATTGACTTAAGCCTCCCCCAAGCTTGAGCGATGCTTTATCCTTCGCGAGGCCAGAAATTATATATGTAATTACGATCACGATGAACAAGATGCATAGGATAGAACTTCTGGTGAAATTCCAACTTCAATCATTTATAATTCCAAGATCCCGTATCATCACATAGCCTATACAATGTCAATGCATCTCCCTTCAAAGATAAAGGGAAGACCTTCCTTTTGATAACATCATCGGGAATACTTGCAAGCATGAATAATCCACAAACTTCATCCACAAAGATAAGGTGTAAATCGGGATGCAATGTTCCATCTCCTGCAAAGGGATTAGCTAGCAGTTTCTCTATCATACCCGAAGGAATCTCAAAGTAAATATTTTCAGTAGGTTCAGTAGGTTGAGGAGCAACTCTTTGCTCTACTGGTCGGGGTGAAGATACCCTGAACAAGCCCTTCAAAGGATTAGTTTCCATAGTAACAAGTGACAGAAAATTTCAGCACACTATATAAATGTTTCCTTACCAAGTTCCACTCACCAAAGGCGCTTCACTCCCCGGCAACGGCGCCAGAAAAGAGTCCTGATGACCAACAAGTATAGGGGATCTATCGTAGTCCTTACGATAAGTAAGAGTGTCAAACCCAACGAGGAGCACAAGGAAATGACAAGCAGTTTTCAGTAAGGTATTCTCTCCAAGTACTGAAATTGTAGGTAACAGATAGTTTTGTGATAAGATAATTTGTAACGGGTAACAAGCAACGAAAGTAAATAAAGTGCAGCAAGGTGTCCCAATCCTTTTTGTAGCAAAGTACAAGCCTGGACAATTTCTTATAATGAGAAAAGAGCTCCCGAGGACACATGGGAATTATCGTCAAGCTAGTTTTCATCACGCTCATATGATTCGCGTTCGGTACTTTGATAATTTGATATGTGGGTGGACCGGTGCTTGGTTATTGCCCTTACTTGGACAAGCATCCACTTATAATTAACCCCTATTGCAAGCATCCGTAACTACAAAAGAATTATTAAGGTAAACCTAACCACAACATTAGACATATGGATCCAAATCAGCCCCTTACGAAGCAACGCATAAACTAGGGTTTAAGCTTCTATCACTCTAGCAACCCATCATCTACTTATTACTTACCAATGCCTTCCTCTAGGCCCAAATAATGGTGAAGTGTCATGTTGTCGGCGTTCACATAACACCACTAGAGGAGAGACAACATACATCTCATCAAAATATCGAACGAATACCAAATTCACATGACTACTAATAGCAAGACTTCACCCATGTCCTCAGGAACAAACGTAACTACTCACAAAGCATATTCATGTTCATGATCAGAGGAGTATTAATATGCATTAAGGATCTGAGCATATGATCTTCCAACAAGTAAACCAATTAGCAGCAACTATAAGGAGTAATCAACACTACTAGCAACCCACAGGTACCAATTTGTGGTGTTGATACAACATTGGATACAAGAGATGAACTAGGGTTTTGAGAGGAGATGGTGCTGGTGAAAATGTTGATGGAGATTGACCCCCTCCCGATGAGAGGATCGTTGGTGATGACGATGGTGATGATTTCCCCCTCCCAGAGGGAAGTTTCCCCGGCAGAACAGCTCCGCAGGAGCCCTAGATTGGTTCCGCCAAGGTTCCGCCTCGTGGCGGCGGAGTTTCGTCCCGTAAGCTTGCTTATGATTTTTTTTCCAGGGTAAAAGCCTTCATATAGAATAAGATGGGCACCGGAGGGCCACCAGGGGTCCAGGAGACAGGGGCGCGCCTAGTAGGGGTGGGCGCGCCCCCCACCCTCCTGGCCAGGGTGTGGGCCCCCTCTGGTGTTTTCTTCACTCAATAATTCTTATTAATTCCAAAAATGACTTCCGTGGAGTTTCAGGATTTTTGGAGCTATGTAGAATAGGTTTCCAATATTTGCTCCTTTTCCAGCCAGAATTCCAGCTGCCATCATTCCCCCTCTTCATGGTAAACTTGTAAAATAAGAGAGAATAGCCATAAGTATTGAGATATAATGTGTAATAACAGCCCATAGTGCAATAAATATTGATATAAAAGCATGATGCAAAATGGACGTATCATTGTTCGTCGACATCTCCTTGGGAAAGTGCATCTGGATTACATACTTGAGGTGCTCTCCGGTGGGTGCGATGAGCAGCACACCAGCGCCGGCGCCTTGCAGCGAGAAAGCTCCGTCAAAGTACATAACCCAGTTGCGACTTGTTTCCTTGCCGGGGAGAGTGGTTTCCTAGATTTCTTCGTCGGGTGTCAAGGTCCACTCTACAATGAATTCCGCCAAGACTCTGCTCTGGATTATCGAAGTACTTTCAAACTTCAAACCAAAGCTTGACAACTCCAAGGCCCATTCCACAATCCTCCCCGTTGCATCCGGGTTATGCAGTATCCGTTGCAATGGGAGGCGGGTGACGATGGTGATCTCATGCGCTTGGAAGTAATGATGCAGCTTCCTCGAGGCCATAAGAAGGATGAAGAGCAATTTCTGCACATCGTAGTACCTTCACCTAGCCCCCTACAAGAGGGAGCTGACAAAGTAAACTGGGTGCTGCATCATCTTCTTCTTCTCCACCACTTCACCTGGTTGCATAGGCCTTGTCTCGCTGGCGTCAGATCCTGCCGGGGGCCTCGCCTTGCCGGGACCAGGCCCTGTCGGGGGGAGCTCTGGCTCGCCATCCGCCAACCCTGCCGTTGCCACTGCCCCTTCGTCGACCTCCCTCTGCGCCACTAGTGCGACGCTAACCACTTGATTCGTTGCCGCTAGATACAGCAGCAGCGGCTCTTGTGGTTTAGGCGCAACCAGATTGGCGCGGAGGAGAGGTATTTCTTCAAATCCTGCAGTGCCGCTTCGGCCTATGGGGTCCACTCCATTGGGCCCGCCTTTTTCAAGATTTTGAAAAAGGGAAGGGAATGCTCAGCAGACTTGGAGATGAATCTTCTCATGGCGGCGATGCAGCCAGTGAGCCGACGCACATCCTTGTTCCACCTAGGTGCCTCAATCTTCTCAATGGCCTTGATCTTGTCTGTATTCGCCTCAATCCCATGCTGCGACACAAAGAACCCGAGAAGCTTGCCGGACGGAACACCGAAGACACACTTCTCAGGGTTCAGCTTGAGGTTGATCTTGCGCAGATTTGCAAATGCCTCTTCCAAATCATGCACAAGTGTTGCCTTGTCCTTGGTTTTGACCACTATGTCATCCATATAAGCTTCCATATTTCTATGTGGCTGGGGCTCAAAACCAATTTGGACAGCTCTTGCGAAGGTCGAGCCAGCACTCTTCAACCCGAAAGGCATCCGTATAAAGCAATACGTACCACATGGGGTGATGAATGTTGTCTTCTCTTCATCTTCTCTTGTCATGAAAATTTGATGGCATCCCAAGTAGGCGTCGAGGAATGATAACAAGTCACACCCGGCCGTGGAGTCAACAATCTGGTCAATGTGCGGCAACGGGAAAGGGTCTTTTGGACATGCCTTATTTATATTTGTGTAATCAATACACATCATCCACTTCCCATTTACCTTGCGCACCACCACCGGATTGGCCAACCACGTCGGATGGAGTACTCCTCTCACCAAGCCTGCCGCTTCTAGCTTTCTGATCTCTTCTGTGATGAACTCCTGCCTTTCCAGAGCTTGCTTCCTGACCTTCTGCTTGACGGGTCGCGCATGAGGACAGACAACAAGATGGTGCTCAATCACCTCCCTGGGAACGCCGGGGATGTCAGATGCTTGCCATGCAAACACATCGACATTCTCCCACAGGAAAGTGACGAGCTTGCCTTCCTATTTGATATCAAGGGTGGAGCTGATGGTGAAAGACCCTCCCGTGCCATCCTCCTTGACGGACACCTTCTTGGTCTCTCGTGGTGCAGCTCTGGATTTCTTGCTCTTGCCGGTGGAGCTCTCCGGCACGTCCTCGACGAGAGCACAGCACTCCGGGGAGGTGCGCTTGCCGGAGTGGGTGCGAGAGGTCTTGCCGGTCTTTTTCCCTCCCGGGGCTTCAACGGCAGGAGCAAGTGCCTTGGCGGCAGTTGCTGCAACTGCTTCCCAGTAGAGTTGGTCAGCACAAATCAGTGCATCCTTCTCGTCGGAGGGGACGGTAATGATGTTCACCGGCCCAGGCATCTTTAGTGTGTCGTAGGCATAATGTGACGCCGCCATGAACTTGGCTAGTGCCGGGCGGCCGAGGATCCCGTTGTAGGGCAAGGGGATCTCGTCTACATCGAAGACAATCCTCTCCATCTTGTAGTTCAACTCGCCCCCAAACGTCAGGGGCAGCGTGACCTTACCCTTCAGCTGGCTTCTTCCCGGGTTGACCCCTTGAAACGTGCCCGTCTCTTCGAGGTCTCCATCAGGAATCTGCAGCCTTTTGATCACAACAGGCGAGATCAAGTTCAGGCCGGCCCCGCCATCAACTAGCATCTTTGTCACCTTGAGGTTGCGTATCGTTGGTGAAACCAACAACAACAAACACCCGACCGCAGTTGTGCGATCAGGGTGGTCCTCGGTGTCAAAGATGATAGGCGTGCTAGACCACTTTAGTGGCCTCTGTGCATCAAATTATGGCTATGCCGCTGTGATCTCACGCGCCCACTACTTGAGCCAGCGGTGAGAGGTGTGCAGCGAGGCGCCACCATCGACGCACATGGCCTCCATAGCTTTCTGAAACTCGTGGTCGCCGGACTCATCATCCTCGATGTAATCATCGTCTTCCTGCTTCTTGTCACGGCCCCGGGCGGGCCTCTCTTGCTGATTATCCTTGTCGTGGCGGCCTCCTTGGCCGCCACTCTTCTTGCCGGATCCTTCGGCACCGTCCTGGCCCTTCTCCTTGTCCCGCCTCTCATACTCAGCTTTTTGCTTCTCAGCAAGCAGCTCAACTTGTCGGCAGTTCTGGAGGTCGTGGCCCTTGGTGCGGTGGATCTTGCAATATTGCTTGTCGGAGCTTCCTGGCTTGTCGGCAGCCACCAAGGCCTGGCAAGCGGCACACCCGGCAACTTCCTTGCTGGGGTTGCTTGCCTTGGCCTTCTTGGCGACGCCGGTGTCGTCAGATCCCTCGACGGCAAGCACAACCTTGCCCTTGCGCTTTCTGTTACAGCGTCGGCCCTTCTTCGTCGGGGCGGCGGTGTTGTCGTCTGTGGAGTCAGTTTCCGCACGGGCGTCCTCGCCGGGGTACTTCCTCCCCTCTTTAGCTCGGGCGCACCTATCGGCCAGAACATAAAGTTTGGCCACATTTTTGACCTTGTTCATCGCCAGCTCTTCACGCATCTTGCGGTTGCGTACATTCTGATGGAATGCGCTGATCACGGCGGCGGGGTGAACGTCTGGGATGTTGTACTGCACCCGACTGAACCTCTGGATGTACCTGTGCAGGTTTTCCCCTTCCTTCTGGGGGATGATATGCAGATCGCTCGCCTGGCCATGAGCTTGATGGCCTCCAGTGAAGGCGCCAAAAAACTCATGACACAGATCCGACTAGGAAGAAATGGAATCCGTCGGCAAGTGCATCAACCATGACATGACATTGGGCTTAAGTGCCAATGGGAAGTAATTGGCAAGCACCTTCTCATTGCGGGCTCTAGCAGCTTGCATCGCAATGGTGTAGATGTTGAGGAACTCCGACAGGTGAGTCTTGTCGTTGTACTTCTCGCCAAAGTCGGGCTTAAACGTATGGTGGGAGGGCCACTGGAACTGCAGCAACTCACGGGTAAAGGCCGAGCAACCCACCTCGTATGGTAGGCCACCGTAGCATCCCAGTGCCGGGTGGTCCATAGTGGGCCCTGCCCGCCTATCTGACTGGTTGCACGCATCGCGCTGGCATTTGATGGTGGTTCGGGCGTCTTCAAGGGCTCACTCTCGAAGAACTTGATGTTGATCGCGGTGGGTCCATGGATCGGACGATGCTATGGAAATGTTATCACAAGCGTCATCATGACGGATCAACACCCATGGTAACTGGCGTGGGGGAGGAGAGTGCACCATGGCTGCATCACCTCCGACCCTTCCTCCACTGGCATGCGGTAGCTCTATAGAGTGTCGTCATACGGGCCCCGCTATTCGCAGCTCATCTTTGTTGGTGATGTCAATGAGGCTCCGGACGGTGGCTCTCCACTCATCGAGCTTCTCCGCACCAGGAGGAAAATCAAGGAGCAACTGCACGCGCGCCAAGGCTTCGGCTGGCGTGGGCGGCGGCGAAAGTTGTGTGGATCGCGAGGCGCTCCGACTTCTAGCCACGTTAGAAGGAGCTCTATCACGGCCCTGCGGCTGTCCGCCATTTTCGCCAACACCTCGGCGTGCATGCTAGCCTCCTTCGTCCTGCGGAAGATGTGCAGGACCCTTCCCATGGCGGCGTCCAGGGTCACCAGCGTGGTGACGCTGCTCATCGCGCACAACTTGGGAAGACCGCGTCGTGGGCGCCAGCGTAGGTGTCTTTGAGGCCGTCGTGCCGCCGGTAGGTGGCATGGTAGCGCCCTTGGAGGGCCCCGCGCCGCCTGCAGGGGGCCCAGCTCCATCTTTGAATTTAGCGGCATGCGGCTCATTGTCTTGCGCACGAACGATGTCGCTCGCCAGGCTTTGACTGCCAGAGCGATGTGGGTGTTCGTGGGCCGCGCCCCGGGTTCTGTCCGCGACCGCCCCGCTACTCGCCCGCACTGGTATGTCTAGTCCGGCTCCGGATGAACCGATCGCCGTCGTCGTCTTCCACTTGGGAGCCATGGCGACGAAGAACTACTAGACTAGCTGCTAGACCGGATTTTCACAACTGCGTGCCCCTACCTAGCGCGCTAAAGATGTCGGTGGGAACGACACCTATGGGATCATTGGAATCCCTACTACGGTCGACGGGCGCGAGGTTGTGAAAAGAGCGGGTTCAGGAGCTAGCACACAGATCTTTACCCAGGTTCGGGCCACGAGAATGCGTAATACCCTAGTCCTACTTTGGTGTGTATTTGAGTGTTCTTGAGCTAGCTGCGGTGCGTGACTTGCTCAAAAGAGCTGAATCCTTCTCCCGTATGCCTCGGACCTCCTTTTATAGGAAAAAGGGGACGTCACAATGGCACACAGGAGGTGGAAAGTGCATGTGGTGGCCAACTCTATCCTCTGGCACCGTTGGAAAAACGCATTTAATGCGCTGCCGACGTGCCCTTCTTGCTGTCGCCACTTCTCCTTGCTTTGACATGCGTCCAGGCCAGCGCAACGTGTAGTGCCATGTAGGCTGGCAGGCTGCTGAGCTGGTGCGGTGGCAGCGTTTTCATGAAGATTTGCATGCCACCATGCAGGTGCTTGCTGAGTTGGTCCTAAAGCCGCACGCCGCCATGCAGGTGCGTGCCTAGCTGGCTGGGCTGGCGGCTGCATGGGAACGGCGGTGGGGTCTTGGCGCGCGCGGGCCTGGTCACGGACCCGCTGATGTCCTCGGCAAGGGTCTTACCGTGGCACCATGGTCTTCCCCGGCAAGGATCTTGCCGGAGGTCTCGTGGGTTTCCTTGGCAAGGATCTTGCTGAGGATCGTCGCCTTCTGGTCCTCATCTGATCTGGTGTGTTCATGATCTTTATGAAGACCAACATGCTACCATGGAGGCGCCTCCCGAGCCTCGGTCCCAATGTGGTTGATGGAGTTGGAACCCTGCGGCTCAAGGGTGGCGCGCTCTGCTGGCGTTGGGCAAGTTGCCCCGGCAAGGCTCTTGCCGGGGCTGCGGAGGCTGCCCTGGCAAGAGCCGCCCCGACAAGACCTGCCTCGCCCTCTTGCTCTTCGTCTCTCTGTCTTGGCGTTGCTTTGATCGTCTTGTGGCTTTGGCTTCCCTCCTCTGCCCTGCTAATTGTGGCCGTGGGCGCGGCTCTGACTACCCGTGCACAAGTAAAGGGGTACAAAAGAGAGCCCCTATTTTCGTACACCGACAGTCATCATACCTAGTACAATATCGTTAGCGGCAAGTCTCTTTACTCGTTCCGTAACACTACATCCCACAATTAACTCATTAGTCACAATGCTTGCGAGGTTTATAGTGATGAGCATTACCGAGAGGGCCCAGAGATACCTCTCCGAAACACGGAGTGACAAATCCTAATCTCGATCTATGCCAACCCAACAAACACCTTCGGAGACACCTGTAGAGCACCTTTATAATCACCCATTTACGTTGTGACATTTGGTAGCACACAAAGTGTTCCTCCAGTATTCGGAAGTTGCATAATCTCATAGTCTAAGGAACATGTATAAGTCGTGAAGAAAGCAGTAGCAATGAAACTGTAATGATCATAATGCTAAGCTAATAGATGGGTCATGTCCATCACATCATTCTCCTAATGATGTGATCCCGTTCATCAAATGACAACACATGTCGATGATTAGGAAACATAACCATCTTTGATTAATGAGCTAGTCAAGTAGAGGCATACTAGGGACACTATGTTTTGTCTATGTATTCACACATGTACTAAGTTTCCGGTTAATACAATTCTAGCATGAATAATAAACATTTATCATGATATAATAAAATATAAATAACAACTTTATTATTGCCTCCGGGGCATATTTCCTTCAGTCTCCCAGTTGCACTAGAGTCAATAATCTAGTTCACATCGCCATGTGATTTAACACCAATAATTCACATCTGTATGTGATTAACACCCATAGTTCACATCGCCATGTGACCAACACCCAAAGGGTTTACTAGAGTCAATAATCTAGTTCGCATTGCTATGTGATTAACACCCAAAGAGTACTAACGTGTGATCATGTTTTGCTTGTGAGAGAAGTTTAGTCAATGGGTCTGTCACATTCAGAGCCGTATGTGTTTTGCAAATATTCTATGTCTACAATGCTCTACATGGAGCTACTTTAGATATTTGATCCCACTTTCAATATGTATCCATATTGATACTCAGAGTCATATGGATCGGTGTAAAAGCTTGCATCGATGTAACTCTTTACGACAAGCTCTTTATCACTTCCATAACCGAGAAATATTTCCTTAGTCCTCACTAAGGATAATTTTGACCGCTGTCCAGTGATCTACTCCTAGATCACTATTGTATCCCCTTGCCAAACTCATGGCAACGTACACAATAGGTCTGGTACACAGCATAGCATACTTTATAGAACCTATGACTGAGGCATAGGGAATGACTTTAATTCTCTTTCTATCTTCTGCCATGGTCTGGTTTTGAGTCGACTCAACTTCACACCTTGTAACACAGGCAAGAACTCTTTCTTTGACTGATCCATTTTGAACTTCTTCAAAACTTTATCAAGGTATGTGTGTTGTGAAATTCCAATTAAGCGTCTTGATCTATCTCTATAGATCTTGATACCCAATATGTAAGCTGCTTCTCTGAGGTCTTTCACCGAAAAACTCTTATTCAAGTATCCCTTTATGCTATCCAGAAATTATATATCATTTCCAACCAACAATATGTCATCCACATATAATATTAGAAATGCTACAGATCTCCCACTCACTTTCTTGTAAATATAGGCTTCTCCAAAAGTCTGTATAAAACCATATGCTTTGATCACACTATCAAAGTGTTTATTACAACTCCGAGAGGCTTGCACTAGTCCATAAATGGATCGCTGGAGCTTTCATACTATGTTAGCACCCTTTGGATCGACAAAACCTTCCGGTTGCATCATATACAACTCTTCTTCTAGAAATCCATTCAGGAATGCAGTTTTGACATCCATCTGCCAGATTTCATAAAATATAGCAACTCCTAACATGATCCGGACGGATTTAAGCATCGCTATAGTTGAGAAAATCTCATTGTAGTCAACACCTTGAACTTGTCGAAAACCTCTTGTGACAAGTCGAGCTTTGTAGATAGTAACACTGCTATCAGCGTCCGTCTTCCTCTTGAAGATCCATTTATTTTCTATGGCTTGCCGATCATCGAGCAAGTCCACCAAAATCCACACTTTGTTCTCATACATGGATCCCATCTCAGATTTCATGGCCTCAAGCCATTTCGCGGAATCTGGGCTCAACATCACTTCCTCATAGCTCGTAGGTTCATCATCATCTAGTAACATGACTTCCAGAATAGGATTACCGTACCACTCTGGTGCGGACCGTACTCTGGTTGACCTACGAGGTTTGGTAGTAACTTAATCTGAAGTTTCATGATCATCATCATTAGCTTCCTCACTAGTTGGTGTAGGAATCACTAGAACTGATTTATGTGATGAACTACTTTCCAATTCGGGAAAAGGTACAATTACCTCATCAAGTTCTACTTTCCTCCCACTCACTTCTTTTGAGAGAAACTCCTTCTCTAGAAAGGATCCATTCTTAGCAATGAATATCTTGCCTTCGGATCAGTGATAGAAGGTGTACCCAACAGTTTCCTTTGGGTGTCCTATGAAGACGCACTTCTCCGATTTGGGTTTGAGCTTATCAGGTTGAACTTTTTCACATAAGCATCGCAGCCCCAAATTTTGATAGCGCCCTATTTAAAGTGAATGGAGCTGTCTCTAATGCATAACCCCAAAACGATAGTTGTAAATCGGTAAGAGACATCATAGATCGCACCATATCCAATAAAGTGCGGTTACGACGTTAGGACACACCATTACGCTGTGGTCTTCCAGGTGGCGTGAGCTGTGAAACTATTGCACATTGTTTTAAATGAAGGCCAAACTCGTAAGTCAAATATTCACCTCTATGATCAGATCGTAGAAACTTTATTTTCTTGTTATGATG
Source organism: Triticum aestivum (assembly GCF_018294505.1). NCBI lineage: Eukaryota > Viridiplantae > Streptophyta > Magnoliopsida > Poales > Poaceae > Triticum > Triticum aestivum. Next base: position 409,923,600 of record NC_057798.1, read on the forward strand.
ATTCTCCACTTCACTCTGAAGTTCTTTGAACTTTTCAAATGTTCCAGACTTGTGTTTCATTAAGTAGATATGACCATATCTGTTCAAATCATCTGTGAAGGTAAGAAAATAACGATACCCGCCACGAGCCTCAACACTCATTGGACCGCATACATCGGTATGTATTATTTTCAATAAGTCAATAGCTTGTTCCATTGTTCCAGAGAACAGAGTTTTAGTCATCTTGCCCATGAGGCACGGTTCGCAAGTATCAAATGATTCATAATCAAGTGATTCGAAAAGTCCATCTTTATGGAGTTTCTTCATGCGCTTTACATCGATATGACCCAAGAGGCAGTGCCACAAATAAGTTGCACTATCATTACCAACTTTGCATCTTTTGGCATCAATATTATGAATATGTGTATTACCACGATCGAGATTCAATAAACCAGCAACATTGGGTGTATGAACATAGAAGGTTTTATTCATGTAAAGAGAATAACAATTATTCTCTGTCTTAAATGAATAACCGTATTGAAACATACATGATCTAACCATATTCATGCTCAACGCAAACTCCAAATAACATTTATTTAGGTTCAACACTAATCCCGAAAGTATAGGGAGTGTGTGATGGTGATCATATCAATCTTGGAACCACTTCCAAGTTCCAACATACATCGTCACTTCATCCTTAACTAGTCTCTATTTATTCTGTAACTCCTATATCGAGTTACTAATCTTAGCAACCGAACAAGTATCGAATACCCAGGGGCTACTATGAACACTAGCAAGGTACACATCAATAACCTATATATCAAATATACCTTTTGTTCACTTCACCATCCCTCTTTTCCACCAAATATTTGGGGTAGTTCCGCTTCCAGTGACCATTTCCTTTGCATTAGAAGCACTCAGTTTCAGGCTTAGGTCTAGCTTCTTCATGGGAGTGACAACTTGCTTGCCATTCTATTTGAAGTTCCCTTTCTTTCCCTTTGCCCTTTTCTTGAAACTAGTGGTCTTGTCAATCATCAACACTTGATGCTTTTTCTTCATTTCTACCTTCGTCGGTTTCAGCATCACGAAGAGCTCAGGAATAATTTTCGTCATCCCTTGCACTATAGTTCATCACAAAGTTCCAATAACTTGGTGATGGTGACTAGAGAACTCTGTCAATCACTATCTTATCGGGAAGATCAACTCCCACTTGATTCAAGCGATTGTAGTACCCAAACATTCTGAGCACGTGCTCACTAGTTGAGCAATTCTCCTCCATCTTTTAGGCGAAGTACCTGTCAGAGGTCTCATACGTCTTGACACGGGCACGAGTCTAAAATACCAATTTCAACTCTTGGAACATCTCATATGCTCTGTGGCATTTCAAAATGTTTTTGAAGTCCCGGTTCTAAGCCGTAAAGCATGGTGCACTAAACTATCGAGTAGTTATCATATTGAGCTAGCCAAATGTTCATAACGTCTGCATCTGATCCTGCAATAGGTCTGTCACCTAGCGGTGCATCAAGGACATAATTCTTCTATGCAGCAATGAGGATAAACCTCAGATCATGGACCCAGTCCGCATCATTGCTACTATCATCTTTTAACTTTAGTTTTCTCTAGGAACATATAAAAACATAGGGAAGCTACAACGCGAGCTATTGATCTACAACATAATTTGCAAAATACTATCAGGACTAAGTTCATGATAAACTAAAGTTCAATTAATCATATTACATGAGAACTCCCACTTAGATAGACATCCCTCCAGTCATCTAAATGATCACGTGATCCATATCAACTAAACCATGTCTGATCATCACGTGAGATGGAGTAGTTTTCAATGGTGAACATCACTATGTTGATCATATCTACTATATGATTCATGTTCGACCTTTCGGTCAGTGTTCCGAGGCAATATCTGCATATGCTAGGCTCGTCAAGTTTAACCCGAGTATTCTGCGTGTGCAAAACTGGCTTGCACCCGTTGTATGTGAACGTAGAGCTTATCACACCCGATCATCATGTGGTGTCTCGGCACGACGAACTATAGCAACGGTGCATACTCAGGGAGAACACTTGTACCTTGAAATATAGTAAGGGATCATCTTATAATGCTACCACCTTCTAAGCAAAATAAGATGCATAAAGGATAAACATCACATGCAATAACGATTTTTCCTCAAGTGTGTTGGTTTAACCTTCAACAAGGATCGGCCGTAGTCAAACTTGATTCAACTAATGTTGGAGAAACAGACACCCGCCAGCCACCTATGTGCAAAAGCACATCGGTAGAACCAGTATCATGAATGCGGTCATGTAATGTCGGTCTGGGCCACTTCATCCAACAATACCGCCGAATCAAAGTAAGACATTGGTGGTAAGCAGTATGACTATTATCGCCCACAACTCTTTGTGTTCTACTCATGCATATAACATCTACATATAGACCTGGCTCGGATGCCACTGTTTGGGGAACGTGGTAATTTCAAAATTTTCCAACGATCATGCAACATCTATCTAGGTGATGCATAGCAACAAGAGGGGAGAGTGTGTCCACGTACCCTCGTAGACCAAAAGCAGAAGTGTTTCAATAACGCGGTTGATGTAGTCGAACTTCCTCACAATCCAACTGATCAAGTACCGAACGTACGGCACCTCCGCGTTCAGGACATGTTTAGCTCGATGACGTCCCTCGTTCTCTTGATCCAGTTGAGGACGATGGTGAGTTCTGTCAGCACGACAGCATGGCGACGGTAATGATGATGTTACCCGCGCAGGGCTTCGCCTAAGCACTACGATGGTATGATCAAGGTGTGTAACTGTGGAGGGTAGCACCGCACATGGTTGGGAGAGAAACTTGTGTGTCCTAGGGTGCCCCCTGCCCCCGTATATAAAGGAGCAAGGGCGAGGCCGGCCGGACCCTGTAGGAGCGCCTGGGAGAGGGGAGTCCTACTAGGACTACAAGTCCTAGTAGGAGTCCACCTCCTGAGAGAGGGGAAAGGAAGGAGAGGGAGATGGAGTAGGAAAGGGGGCGCCACCCCCCCCCCTTCCCTAGTCCAATTCGGACCCAAGGGGGAGGGGCACGCGGCCTGCCCTGGCCGCTCCTCTCTCTCTCTCTCCACTAAGGTCCAATGTGGCCCATTAGTTCCCCGGGGGGTTCCGCCATTCCGGTAACCCCTCTGGCATTCCGGTTTTACCCGAAACTTTCCGGAACACTTCTGGTGTCCGAATATAGATGTCCAATATATCAATCTTTATGTCTCGACCATTTAGAGACTCCTCGTCAAGTCCGTGATCTCATCCGGGACTCCTAACAAACTTCGGTCATCAAAAACACATAACTCATAATACATATCGTCATCGAATGTTAAGCGTGCGAACCCTACAGGTTCGAGAACTATGTAGACATGACGGAGACACATCTCCAGTCAATAACAAATGGCGGAACCTGGATGCTCATATTGCCTCCCACATATTCTACGAATATCTTTATCGGTCAAACTGCATAACAACATACGTTGCTCCCTTTGTCATCGGTATGTTACTTGCCCGAGATACGATCATCGGTATCATCATACCGAGTTCAATCTCATTACTGGAAAGTATCTTTACTCGTTCTGTAATACTTCATCCCGCAACTAACTCATTAGTCACAATGCTTGCAAGGCTTATAGTGGTGAGCATTACCGAGAGGGCCTAGAGATGCCTCTCCGAAACACGGAGTGACAAATCCTAATCTCGATCTATGCCAACCCAACGAACACCTTCGCAGACACCTGTAGAGCACATTTATAATCACCCATTTACGTTGTGACGTTTGGTAGCACACAAAGTGTTCCTCCAGTATTCGGAAGTGGCATAATCTCAAAGTTTGAGGAACATGTATAAGCCATGAAGAAAGCAGTAGCAATGAAACTGTAATTATCATAATGCTAAGTTAATGGATGGGTCATGTCCATCACATCATTCTCCTAATGATGTGATCCCGTTCATCAAATGACAACACATGTCTATGGTTAGGAAACATAACCATCTTTGATTAACGAGCTAGTCAAGTGGAGGCATACTAGGGACATTATGTTTTGTCTATGTATTCACACATGTACTAAGTTTCCGATTAATACAATTCTAGCATGAATAATAAACATTTATCATGATATAAGAAAATATAAATAACAACTTTATTATTGCCTCTAGGGCATATTTCCTTCATAGAGCGCTGGAGCCGCAGAGGGAGGAGGTGGAAGGGCTTGGACTAGTAGTGCGGAGAGGGGGAGGATGATGTGTTAGGGTTGTGGGACGCCTACGGGCTTAAAGAGATGGATGTCATCTTGGGCGGCGAGCCGAAGCGGCGCCATGCGGCGTTCGTCGGACCGCCGGGTTTTGTTGGGGAACGTAGTAATTTCAAAAAAATTCCTATGCACACACAAGATCATAGTGATGCATAGCAACGAGAGGGGAGAGTGTTGTCCATGTACCCTCATAGACCGAAAGCGGAAGCGTTAGCACAACGCGGTTGATGTAGTCGTACGTCTTCACGATCCGACCGACCAAGTACTGAACGCACAGCACCTCCGAGTTCAGCACACGTTTAGCTCGATGGCGTCCCTCGAACTCCAATCCATCCGAGCTTCGAGGGAGAGTTCCGTCAGCACGACGGCGTGGTGACAATGATGATGCTCTATCGACGTAGGGCTTCGCCTAAGCACCGCTACGATATTATCGAGGTGGAATATGGTGGAGGGGGGCACTGCACACGGCTAATAGATCTCAAGGATCAATTGTTGTGTCCAGAGGTGGCCCCCGCCCCCGTATATAAAGGAGCAAGGGGGAGGGGGCGGCCGGCAAGGAGGAGGCGCGCCAGGGAGGAGTCCTACTCCCATCGGGAGTAGGACTCCCTCCTTTCCTTGTCCAAGTAGGAGAGGGGGAAGGAAGGGAGAGAGGAGAGGAAGGAAAGCCCCCCCCCCTCCTTGTGCTATTCGGACTAGAGCGGGAGGGGGCACGCGGCCTGCCCTGGCCGCCCCTCCTCTGCTCCACTTTGGGCCCATGTGGCCCATTAACCCCCCGGGGGGTTCCGGTAACCCCCCGATACTCCGGTATACATCCGATAACCCCTGAAACCATTCCGATGTCTGAATATAGTGGTCCAATATATCAATCTTCATGTCTCGACCATTTAGAGACTCCTCGTCATGTCCGTGATCACATCCAGGACTCCTAACTATCTTCGATACATCAAAACATATAAACTCATAATATAACTGTCATCTAACTTTAAGCGTTCGAACCCTACGGGTTCGAGAACTATGTATACATGACCGAGACACGTCTCCGGTCAATAACCTATAGCGGAACCTGGATGCTCATATTGGCTCCCACATATTCTACGAAGATCTTTATCGGTCAAACCGCATAACAACATACGTTGTTCCCTTTGTCATCGGTATGTTACTTGCCCGAGATTCGATCGTCGGTATCTCAATACCTAGTTCAATCTCGTTACCGGCAAGTCTCTTTACTCGTTATGTAGTGCATCATTCCGTAACTAACTCATTAGCTACAATGCTTGCAAGGCTTATATGATGTGCATTACCGAGTGGGCCCAGAGATACCTCTCCGACAATCGGAGTGACAAATCCTAATCTCGAAATACGCCAACTCGACATGTACCTTTGGAGACACCTGTAGAGCTCCTTTATAATCACCCAGTTACCTTGTGACGTTTGGTAGCACACAAAGTGTTCCTCCGGTAAACGGGAGTTGTATAATCTCATAGTTGTAGGAACATGTATAAGTCATGAAGAAAGCAATAGCAACATACTAAACGATCAAGTGCTAAGCTAATGGAATGGGTCAAGTCAATCACATCATTCTCCTAATGATGTGATCCCGTTAATCAAATGACAACTCATGTCCATGGTTAGGAAACTCAACCATCTTTGATAAACGAGCTAGTCAAGTAGAGGCATACTAGTGACACTATGTTTGTCTATGTATTCACACATGTATTATGTTTCCGGTTAATACAATTCTAGCATGAATAATAAAAATTTATCATGATATAAGGAAATAAATAATAACTTTATTATTGCCTCTAGGGCATATTTCCTTCAGTCTCCCACTTGCACTAGAGTCAATAATCTAGACTACACAGTAATGATTCTAACACCCATGGAGCCTTGGTGCTGATCGTGTTTTGCTCGTGGAAGAGGCTTCGTGAACGAGTCTGCAACATTCAGATCTGTATGTATCTTGCAAATCTCTATGTCTCCCACCTGGACTTGGTCCCGAATGGAATTGAAGCGTCTCTTGATGTGCTTGGTCCTCTTGTGAAATCTGGATTCCTTTGCCAAGGCAATTGCACCAGTATTATCACAGAAGATTTTCATTGGACCCGATGCACTAGGTATGACACATAGATTGGATATGAACTCCTTCATCCAGACTCCTTCATTTGCTGCTTCTGAAGCAGCTATGTACTCCGCTTCACATGTAGATCCCGCCATGACGCTTTGTTTAGAACTGCACCAACTGACAGCTCCACCGTTCAATATAAACACGTATCCGGTTTGCGATTTAGAATAGTCCAGATCAGTGTCAAAGCTTGCATCGACGTAACCATTTACAACTAGCTCTTTGTCACCTCCATAAATGAGAAACATATCCTTAGTCCTTTTCAGGTATTTCAGGATATTCTTGACCGCTTTCCAGTGATCCACTCCTGGATTACTTTGGTACCTCCCTGCTAAACTTATTGCTAAGCATACATCAGGTCTGGTACATAGGATTGCATACATGATAGAGCCTATGGCTGAAGCATAGGGAACATCTTTCATTTTCTCTCTATCTTATGCTGTGGTTGGGCATTGAGTCTGACTCAACTTCACACCTTGTAATACAGGCAAGAACCCTTTCTTTGCTTGATCCATTTTGAAATTTTTCAAAACTTTATCAAGGTATGTGCTTTGTGAAATTCCAATTAAGCGTCTTGATCCATCTCTATAGATCTTGATGCCTAATATATAAGCAGCTTCACTGAGATCTTTCATTGAAAAACTTTTATTCAAGTATTCTTTTATGCTATCCAGAAATTCTATATCATTTCCAATTAACAATATGTTATCTACATATAATATTAGAAATGCTGCAAAGCTCCCACTCACTTTCTTGTAAATACAGGCTTCTCCAAGAGTCTGTATAAAACCATATGCTTTGATCACACTATCAAAGCGTTTATTCCAACTCCGAGAGGCTTACACCAGTCCATAAATGGATCGCTGGAGCTTGCACACTTTGTTAGCACCTTTTGGATCGACAAAACCTTCTGGTTGCATCATATACAACTCTTCTTCTAGAAATCCATTCAGGAATGCAGTTTTGACAACCATTTGCCATATTTCATAATCATAAAATGCGGAAATTGCTAACATGATTCGGACAGACTTAAGCATTGCTACAGGTGAGAAAGTCTCATCGTAGTCAACCCCTTGAACTTGTCGAAAACCTTTCGCAACAAGTCGAGTGATACGTCTCCAACGTATCTATAATTTGTGATTGCTCCATGCTACTTTATCTACTGTTTTGGACTATATTGGGCTTTATTTTCCACTTTTATATTATTTTTGGGACTAACCTATTAACCGGAGGCCCAGCCCAGATTTGTTGTTTTATGCCTATTTCAGTGTTTCAAGGAAAAGGAATATCAGATGGAGTCAAAACGGGACGAAATCAACTGGAGAAGTTATTTCTGGAAGGAAAGCAACCTGATGGACTTGGAGTGCACGTCAGGGGAGTCCCGGGCTGCCCACGACGGTGGGGGGTGCCCCCCTAGGACGCGCCCCCCTACCTCGTGAGCACCCCGGAGGTCCACTGACGTACCCCCTGCACCCATATATACCTACGTACCCTAAAACTTCCAGAACAGAAGATAGATCGGGAGTTCCACCGCCGCAAGCCTCTGTAGCCACCAAAAACCTCTCGGGAGCCCGTTCCGGCACCCTGCCGGAGGGGAATTGAGGGAGTCCTGGATTAGGGGGTGTCCGGATGGCCGGACTAAGACCTTTGGCCGGACTCCCGGACTATGAAGATACAAGATTGAAGACTCCGTCCCGTGTCTGGATGGGACTTTCCTTGGCGTGGAAGGCAAGCTTAGCGATACGATATGAAGATCTCCTCCCATTGTAACCGACTCTATGTAACCCTAGCCCTCTCCGGTGTCTATATAAACCGAAGAGTTGTAGTCCATAGGACGAACAACAATCATACCACAGGCTAGATTCTAGGGTTTAGCCACTCCGATCTCGTGGTAGATCTACTCTTGTACTACCCATCTCATCAATATTAATCAAGTAGGAGTAGGGTTTTACCTCCATCGAGAGGCCCGAACCTGGGTAAAAACATCGTGTCCCTTGTCTCCTGTTACCGCCTAGACGCATAGTTCGGGACCCCCTACCCGAGATCTGCTGGTTTTGACACCGGCATTGGTGCTTTCATTGAGAGTTCCGCTGTGTCATCACCATCAGGAAGGATGCCGCATCCCGTCTTTAAAGACGGCGTTGTTGCTAAAGGAGCTTTGGCTGTCGGCCAAACTCTCCGGCTAGGCAGGTTTTTGATGACCGCCTGTCCGACCATCGCGCCGACGATGACCTCTCGGGCAATCAAAAGCAATCTTCACATCAGCTCGGAGCTTGCCGAGCAGTTAGATCCGATGGAGCTCTTCTCCCTGAACGAGCTCTTGGATCGCATCGCGGCCCTGGGAGTCGCTACTGATTACGACCAGATTGGGCTTAAACCCGATCAGAGAGAGATTGACTCTCCCCAGACTACCCACCACGTCGAAGTGGTGGAAGAACAATGCAGCGAGTCTTCGCCCATCCTAAGGACCCGATGCGTCCGGATTCCCGATCCCTCCAAGCCGGATACCCGCGGAGGGGAGGGTGTCGCCCAAACCCTGAACCTAAAGTCAGGCAGCAGGCCCGATTCATTGAATAATATCCGAGAAAGCAAGCTTCCGAATTTGGAAACCTCTCGGCCCTTGAATCTTACATCAGGCAGGGTTCCGGATTTAATTCCACCCGCCCACCCAACTATACGGGATTTATCCCTAATATGGCAAGAGTCCGGAGAAACAGTACACCACTACTGGGCTAGATTCCTCCTGGTTATGAACAGGATAAAGGACTGCCTTGAGAAAGAAGCAATTTCACTCTTCTTTAACAACTGCACGGACATCGGATTCCTCAACGCCATAAGTCGCCGCGAAATTACACGATTCGCCGACTTGACATCCATATTACGAAAGTACTGTGCGACTGAAAGCGTTCGGAAAACCGAAGATAAATTCTGGGACAATCCGGCCCCGAATATAACACGAGTCTGAAACAAAAGGGCGCATTATCGCTAGGCATCTGAGCCAAACATCAAAAAACAAAAACCCTCTACAGGGTACGGGACCGTACTGGAAGGATGGCTCAATGGACCCTGTAAAATTCATAATTCAGGGAAAGCCACACCAACGCACAGCCTCAGAGCATGTTGGATACTACGACAGGTGGCCAGAAGTGGCGAGGAGCTTTTAACTCCAGCACCCGAAGAATACCTCCCCAGTACAATGTCGACAGTCTTCAAGACCTTCACATCAAACAATGCAAGGAAACGAATGCTCCGCAATCTTGCCGAAGTCTACCAAGGAGCAACAATAAACCCATGGAGTGACACGGCTATCACCTTTAATGCCAGTGACGAACCTAAATTCCGGACAGCCCGAGCACCAGCCGCATTGGTCCTCAGTCCGAT